>NC_059279.1:14249440-14264440 GCF_017591435.1 Portunus trituberculatus | reverse complement strand
GGACAGGCAGGCAGACAGAAATAGAGACAGACAGAAGGGACAAAATATGCGACGTGTTGATTTCAGTGAAATTAATTTTCCGGAGAGAGAGAGAGAGAGAGAGAGAGAGAGAGAGCGGGGGGAAGGCAGAGGAACTTAACTTAAACTCTCCCGAACAAAGTCATGCCTGATAGTACATACCTTCCTCTCTCTCTCTCTCTCTCTCTCTCTCTCTCTCTCTCTCTCTCTCTCTCTCTCTCTCTCTCTCTCATCCTAGATCGCTAGCTCATCGTAACCTTGCAGATTGAAGGGGAGGAGAAGGAGGAGGAGGAGGAGAAGTTGGAGGAAGAGGAGGAGGAGGAAGGGGTGGGGGCGGAATAGGCGATGAAAAAGATTAGAGAAGAGGAAGAGTGTGTGTGTGTGTGTGTGTGTGTGTGTGTGTGTGTGTGTGTGTGTGTGTGTGTGTGTGTGTGTGTGTGTGTGTGTGTGTGTGTGTGTATGTGTGTGTGTGTGTTTTATTGCACATGTTTCATCACCATAAGTATTGATTCTTGTTGTTGTAGAAGAATTTTAAAGCGAGGAAAGGCTCTTCTTCTTCTTCTTCTTCTTCTTCTTCTTCTTCTTCTTCTTCTTCTTCTTCCTCTTCTACCTCTTCCTCGTGTATTTTATCTTTTTATTCATCACTTCTCGCAGTTTTATTTTTCCTTTCAATTTTTTTTTATTTTTTTATTCATGTTTGACTCTCTCTCTCTCTCTCTCTCTCTCTCTCTCTCTCTCTCTCTCTCTCTCTCTTTCAGTTTGGGTAATTAGAAGATTATCATCCGTTGTAAAGTTCGTGAGTTCGATGATTGATTTCCGCCTCGTTTGCTGGAATGGACCCTTAAGAGATGCCGATAGCCGATAGGGAGGAGTGTGTGCGTGTGCGTTTGCGTGTGCGTTTGCGTGTGTGTGTGTGTGTGTGTGTGTGTGTGTGTGTGTGTGTGTGTGTGTGTGGTGTTCGGGAGCTTTGATGATGTATTTTCTTGTCGTGATGTCAGTTATTGGTTCCAGACTTCTCGTGTCCTCATGAGCCTCGTCCGTGTCCTTGATAATCTCTCTCTCTCTCTCTCTCTCTCTCTCTCTCTCTCTCTCTCTCTCTCTCTCTCTCTCTCTCTCTCTCTCTCTCTCTCTCTCTCTCTCTCCTCTCTCTCTCTCTCTCCGGTCAGACACCCCAACGTAAAATTCGCTATTGGTATTCTGCAAGAGCTCCGCAATTTTCAGTCTTGCATTCCCACTCACTTCGTCCATTTATTTCCCTTCCCCCGTAAAGGACATCTCTCCAAGTATTCTGAAGGAGTCACAGCTGAAGGTACAAACGCTCCTCTGAAAATGGGAGTCGGTTTTCTGCCCCGTTCGGAACAGTGAAGTTGCTGTGTTGAGTGTGCTAAGCTGCGCGGGAACTCCTCCGTGGCGACCTTGAGTGACAGCGAAGTACAAGAGTGGCTGCGAACTATAGAACTCACTCTTGTGCCTCCCTTACCTCCGCGTGTCCAGGACAGTTCAGGTTCACGTGATTAAGTGAACGAGTCTGCTAAAAAAGTCTTCATCCAGCCCTCCCTCCCGGTCCCTGCCAGTCCTCCCGCCAGTCCTCCCGCCAGTCCACCCGCCAGTCCACCTAGCCAGTCCACTTAGCCATTCCACCCAGCCTCCTCCCGCTTCCACATTTTTAACTTACGGCAAAGCCCACCATACTAATCGAAGGGGATCGGTAAAACTCCACTCATTCCACGCACACACGAACACACATACACTGCCACTACACCCGCGCACACTTACTACCTTTCACTACACTTCGTTCCACCCACACAACTACACCCACACAGTCAAAGCATCCACCTACTACACTCAAGCACTCCACACTACCGCCACCATCGCCACCACTTCCTCCTCCTGCGTGGTTCGGGTCAAGCCATCACGGTATCCACACCCCAACACCCACACCCACACCCACACTCACACTCACACCCCCGCCACTATTCTCACCCACACCTCCCGCAAAGTCGCCAACACGTCACCCCACCCGGGCCTCCGTCACTACACACACAACAACGTCACTATACCTATCACTATACCCTCCACACTCACCCTCCACCCACAGCTACACTCCAGGTCCTCCTCCATCTCCTCCATCTCCTCCACAGCAGTCACTCCACCGCCGCACCCCAGACACTCACGGTACTTCAACCACAGCACCTCCACCACCACCACCACCACCACCACCACCACCACCTTCACGCTAACACTACCGCACCAGCCTAACTACCACCACACCAACAAACGAAGTGCACACCACACTAACCACCACATTAACCACACCACCACGACGACCACCACCATCATAACACCCACCACCTCCACCACAACCACAGGGATCATTACCACGGTGGAAACACATTATACTAACCCCACCACGGCCGCCACCGCCACACCTAGACCCGTGCCCCAAACACAAGCATTACTACCTTCCTCTGCCGCATCTAAACCCCCCGCTACCACAATGGACTGCGCCGCTACCACAGAAACATTAGCCACGCCCGCAGACCCACCGCCACCGCACCGCAAAACCCACCGCTCGCTATCTGCAGTTCCAGGGGCCATGAATGTGGTGTGGGCGTATGGGTGTGGGTGCAGGTGGGTGTGGGTGAAGGCTCTGGTGAGGCTGAGGAGGACAGGGAGGAGGAGGAGGAGTACTGGTGATGGAAGAAGGCACTCCATTCTTGACTTCATGAGACTTCAGAGATATGCTTTCATCAACAATTTGCCGTCTGTTATCTGCGCTTCTCTGGTGAGTTGTAGTAGTGTTCTGTTCTTCCTCTTCCTCCTCCTCCTCCTCCTCCTCTTCTTCTTCTTCTTCTTCTTCCTCCTCCTCTTCTTCTTCGTCTTCTTATTATTCATTCTCTCCTTTATCCTTTTTATATCCTGTGTTTTTGTTTTTTTTTTCATTTCGTTTCTATCAAGCTTCCCTTTCATGTGTATTCTCTCTCTCTCTCTCTCTCTCTCTCTCTCTCTCTCTCTCTCTCTCTCTCTCTCTCTCTCTCTCTCTCTCTCTCTTACTCTTACATTTTCCATCCTCCTTTCAAACTCAATTTTCTTGTCACTTTCTGTTATTCTTCGTTACTCTCTCTCTCTCTCTCTCTCTCTCTCTCTCTCTCTCTCTCTCTCTCTCTCTCTCTCTCTCTCTCTCTCTCTCTCTCTCTCTCTCTCTCTCTCTCTCTCTCTCTCTCTCTCTCTCTCCACTTCCTTTCACTCACTGACGCACATTTTTCACCCTTTTCTCATATCGCAGTTCACCCTTCACTTTCTGTTTTCCTTCGTTCTTTATATCTTCCCGTTTCATCTCCCTTCCCTCCCTTCATATCCTCCCTTCTGGTCATCATCACCTTCTCTTCCTCAGACAAGGGGTCATTCTCCTCATTAATGCCACGTGAGCTCTATATTTATCTCTTCATCTTATTTCATCTCATTTCATCGTCTCTCCTCGCTAAACGTCACGTCTCCTCTTTCGTCTAGATTGTTAGTGTTGTGGATTTTTTTAAAGTTCCCCCTCTCTGTCATGTGAGGAAAATTGGGTTTGTTTTTCTTATTCTTTTTTTTTTCTCTCTTAATATAGGTTTTTTTTCTTTTTTTTTATTATATTAAAGAAAACTGGACTCGTATATTGTTAACTGTTTCTTTACCTTTCGTGTATTTGTTTTTAAATTCTAATGGATGTTTTTCTTAAGGATCGTCTGCTGACATCTAATGGAAACTGAATATTTAGTATTATTTAGCATTATACCCTAACACTCACTCAATTATACAGTGATGTATTAACAAAACATGAAACAGGTATCTTCTCTATTTTCTTACTTTCATATGCCACAACCTTACAAACATGACTACATATTAACCCCTTCAGTACTGGGACACATTTTACCTTGAGATTTGTGTACGATTAGACCATTTTATTGACATTGGGGAAAGTCTATGGAGGTCAGAAGATTAATGGCCACAGTCTTCACTATTGTAATCTTCCACATAAGTTTCTGAAGCTGTATAAAATCACCAAATAATAAGCAGAATGAATATTGAAACACGTCATGGTACTCAAGGAGTTAAACACTATTCAATATTCAGCATTCCGTTCCCTGCCACGCACCAGCATAGAGGTTACCCACTAGTCACCTTACTACGCCTTCCCCCTTCTTCTCTGCCTCTCCTTAGTCTTTATTCTCTTCCGCAAGGATACACAGAGACACACAGCGCTCTCTTTTAGCTGAATGTTCTTTCCTTTTCCTCTGTTTGGCCAGCGTGAGAGAGAGAAAGGGTGGGAGGAGAGAGAGAGAGAGTATCCGGGAAAGTGAGGGAATACAAAAAACTTATCGAGAAAGACAGACAGACTCTCTCTCTCTCTCTCTCTCTCTCTCTCTCTCTCTCTCTCTCTCTCTCTCTCTCTCTCTCTCTCTCTCTCTCTTTCTTCTTCTCCCCCCGTCTTCTCCCTTTCCACCTCACCACCACCCCTGTCTTTCTCTCTCTTTCACCCCAAACAATATCAAAATAACCCACTGTCCCGCACAAAACCTTTATATAACCCTCCAAGATATTTTCCTCCGCTAGAGATTTGTTATTCCACCACGCGGGCTTTCACCGGGGCACTGTTCGGCTCAGGAGGGATAGAGAGGGATGCTATTTTGAACTGGCGGCGTCTGGCGGGGTGGGCGACTGTAGTAAACTTTGATCGGGTGGCGAGAACACAAGCGGATGCCTCTCCTCGGTATTATTCTTGGGACAATGGGCTGGTCTGTGTGAGGGACGCGAGCTGAAAGGGTGATACTGGCGGAGAGGCGTCAGTGGGAGGGTGCGGGTGGTGCATTGGGGTGGCAGAGGCAAGGGTTGAGTGGAGTGTGATAAACGAGATCGGGAAACAATTAAAGGAATGTTTGACAAAGACGGATTAGAATGGCAAAGGGATTTCTGGTGGTGGCGGTGGTGTGTGTGTGTGTGTGTGTGTGTGTGTGTGTGTGTGTGTGTGTGTGTGTGTGTGTGTGTTTGTGTCTGTCTGTGTCTGTGTTTAGTACTGTTTCTCTTTGTCTGGGTTTCTCTCTCTCTCTCTCTCTCTCTCTCTCTCTCTCTCTCTCTCTCTCTCTCTCTCTCTCTCTCTCTCTCTCTCTCTCTCTCTCTCTCTCTCTCTCTCTCTCTCTCTCTCTCTCTCTCTCTCTCTGATGCATAATAAAGGCAAATTGTTATTATTATTTCCATCACCACCACCACCATCACACTGTCGCTGTCTTCACCATTGTCAATCACTATCATCGGAGTGGCTGGTTGGTGGTCGCCTTGCCCCGTGCATCGATCGAGCCTGGTTATGAGGACCCATCACCCATTAAGACACTCGTGGGCGGGACTGCAGTGTGTCCTGTGTGAAAGCCGCCCGCTGTGATCCATATTGGCTGCCTGAATGCGTGACTGATTGATTTCCTGACTGAATGGCTGCCTTACTCCCTCACTGATTGACTGACTGCCTGACTGAAATGTGAAGTATTTTTTTATTTGCCTGGTGATGTAAGAGAGATTTCAGTAAAGTTTGTAGTGTTAGAATTTCGTGATTGATTGATTGATTGACTGACTGACTGACTAACTGACTGACTGACTGAAATGTGGAGTTGCTTTTTTTTCTTTTTTATCTGTCCGGTGATGTAAACGACACTTCAGAAAGGTTTACACTATTACAATTTCATGACTGACTGACTGACTGACTGACTAACTGGCGGGTTGTGCGACTATTGATGTGAGGTTTGGATGATTGAAGAGTGAATAACAATGATGCGTTTGTTATTTTTTTTTATTTATTTATTTATATATTAGTGCTACATGTAATACTATAACTGACAGACTTCACTCTTGCATAAAAAAGACTGAAGGGCGGAATTTCTTTGTGTTGTATAGAAATTAGCGTAACGCGTTTCGTGTCTAGTTTGACTGACTGAACGACTGCGTGACTTCTGACTTACCGATGGATGGTACGATTTGTTAAATAAATGACTAATCAGCTACATGACTTACTGACTGACTGCCTGATTGTGAGTGTGTCTGACTGTCTGACTAACTGCGTAACTGTTCCTCTGACTGACTGAATTCTCGACAGCCGCAATTACTGTACGCTGCCTCCCAACTTCCCCCTCCTCCCCACATACACACAAAAACAGTCTTTGCGTCACAAATGACCTCGTAAAGGGCAACAAATCTGCTGTTGTTTTCTTTTCGCTTTGTGTTGGCTTAAGTGGCGTTGCTAGGGAGTCAGAGAGTGGCGATGAGAGGGTTGTTTTGACTGAAGTCTATTATAAGATTACGCTGTGAGGAAGTGAGAGAGAGAGAGAGAGAGAGAGAGAGAGAGAGAGTGTGTGTGTGTGTGTGTGTGTGTGTGTGTGTGTGTGTGTGTGTGTGTGTGTGTGTGTGTGTGTGTGCGGAGTGCTATAAAAGTGTTTTGGTATTATTAAATCGAGTAAGCGATTCCTTTAAAGCACCACAGCAAGAGGACTAATTTAGCGGCACTCGTTAATTCAATTAGATTAGAAACGAACGGAAATGAAAGAGTAATGAATGACCTTTAGCGATATGAAGCGTGAGTCAGGAAGCGTCAAGAGGCTTTAGTAAATAGCTCTTAGGGAAACTAGATGAAGCGTGGAACAGCATAATAATGATAATCCGATGCACCTGAATATTACATGTTTTAATATTTTAGACTGATTTTTTTTTTTTTTTTTATACTATCGTCTTATAAAAGTCTTTTTTTTTTTTTTTTTGGGGGAGGAGGCTCAGATTAATTACTTTTCGTCTCTTGTTTTTTTTTTTTTTTCACGGTGCGCCTGTTGGAATGATTCCTCTTGTACGTTTCTTCCTCTGTTTATTTATTCTATTTTATTTATCCATTTTTTTATTTCACTGACACCAGCCAAGGACACCACAGTTAAAAGAAGAAGAAAAAAAAAGGGCTCCACGGAATTGCCAGCCAGAAACGATCGTAAGAAATTCCCTTTAACGTTTCAGCTTATAAAATGAAAATCAAGAACCCGTTTTTCAATCCTGATATCGCAAGAAAATGGAAAGGCAATCACTCCGGCCTAACTTTCTAATGACGTGACGATATTCCACCCATTTTTAGAACACTGATAAAAGACTCCTTACAGAAAACTGATTGAATCGTGTCCAGAAATACAATACGACGCTTTTTATTGGTGTCGTAATTCTGCCCCTGCTAAAAATAAGGCTCTGGAGAACGCTGATTGGTGGAAAGGAAGATGAAAATCGAGAGAGAGAGAGAGAGAGAGTGTGTGTGTGTGTGTGTGTGTGTGTGTGTGTGTGTGTGTGTGTGTGTGTGTGTGTGTGTGTGTGTGTGTGTGTGTGTTACCAGAGAACCATGAACTCTTCCACTACTAATTGACATGTTTCTTTAATCACGAGCTAATCTAAAGCATTCATTACTTATTCCAGTCACCTCTGAGCATAATTCTACCTAACCAATCGATAATCTACTCTTCATCGCGTTGTCTCTCTTGTAAACGCTTTAGAAAATTCTTTACGCTGCTTTTAGTGTTGCGAACTGCCACAAATCAAAGTGAAAGAGACGAAAGTGAAGGAAAAAGAGAGAAAAGAGTGACGGAACGCGGGACACGAGAACCACCTTGTTGAGAGCATAGCTTGGGGTTCTTGTCAAGGTGAAACACGAGGAGAGGACACCCAGAGAGCCCCTGGAGAAACCGTCAGGCCATCCACGTGTCTCAGTACTGATTGGCATCGACTATATTTGAGGTGCACGAAATCCAGTTAGGCTAGGATCATATGGGAAGGTCTGAGAGGATGGTGGGTGGGTTGTGGGTACGGTGCTGTGGGAGGAGGAGAAGGAGGAGGAACAGAGAGGATTTTGTGTAGGAGGGGATTTGGGGTTGGAAGAAGAGTGCAGAGTATGATGCGAAAGGGAGAGAAATGAAGGAGGAAAGGAAATGGAAGAATATTAGGTCACGGAGATGTAAAGATAGTTGGTGGGTTGGGTGTTGCCTGAGAGAGAGAGAGAGAGAGAGAGAGAGAGAGAGAGAGAGAGAGAGAGAGAGAGAGACTTAAAATGTTGAGTGGATAGATGTGAGAAAGAGAGAGAGATAGGAAGAGATTGAGTGGATAGGGGAAATAACGATAGGAAGAGATGGAAAAAAGAGGAAGAGGTAAGAAGGAAAGTAAAGAGAGAGTGGGTATGGCGTGAATGAAGGAAGTAAGGAAGGAAAGTGAGTCAAAGAAAGTCGTTAAGAAGGAAAAGGAAGGGCAGAATATTGCTTGAGGGAGAAGAGGGAAGGAAAAAAGGAAGACAAGATACCAAGTTAAAAAAGAAACAAAAGGGGGAAAGAGAATATGGCGTAAAAGAGAGAAGGAAGGAGGAAAATGAAGATAGACAAAGAGAAAAGAAGAAAACAGGAAGACAAGATACCAAATGAAGAAAAAAGCAAAAGGAGAAAAGAGAATATGGCGTAAAAAAAAAGGAAGGAGGAGGGAAAATGAAGATAGACAAAGAGAAAAGAAGAAAACGAGACTGTGTAGTATAAAAAAAAAAAAAAAAGGAAAGGGGAAATAGAATATGGCGTAAGAGAAAGAGGGAGTTAAAAGAGGAAGAGGAACAAAGAGAGAGAGAGAGAAAAAAAAAAAAGATAATCGTAATGTGATACAGAAGGGAAGGCAAATTAGATCAATGTAACACGATATCACATAGAGTTAACGCAACAAAACAGGTGGGGACAGGTAACAAGATAAGTAACCCTTTTGATCGCTTTGACTTCTCGACTGTATAGAAATAACTTTCAAATTTAGAGTTTATTTTGAAAGACTACTAACATCAAAAAGGGGCGAGTATTGGCGTAGATCGTCCTGTGTAGTTGTGCATGTTCATCCTGTGTGTAGTTGTATGATTTCTCCCAATTATCGAGGGTTACTCAGGTGAACTAACAAGCGTCATTAGTTGTTAAAGTATTAGTTGTCATAAGTGTGTTGCTCAGTGCAGACACGTAACACTACACAGCACTATCATAACATCACATTACACCACACACGTCACAACAGAACAACAGCACAAATTGCAACATAAACGTAACACAAAACAGCACCATTATCACATTTCACTATACAATGCCATAACACAACACAAATTACAGCATTAACATTAGCGTAACACAAAACACAGCAGCATCGCATCACATGACACAACACCACGCCACAAAACAACAACAACACAAATTACAATATTAATCCTTTCAATACTGGGACACATTTTTTCTTTGAGATTTGTGTACGATTAGACCATTTTATTGATATTAGGAAAGGTCTATGGAGGTCAGAAGATTAATGGCCACAGTCTTCACTATTCTGATCACTCACATAAGTTTCTGAAGCTGTATGAAATCACCAAATAGTAAGCAGGATGAATATGGAAATGCGTCATAATACTTAAGGGGTTAACGTAACAAAATACAGCACCATTACGTAAAATTTCACCACACTACGTCATAACACAACAAAAACAACAACACAGATTACAGTAATATAACCTGCACACACAGGGCACAAAATCCCTGACCCTACCCATCCTTACTTACACACAACAGTAATAACAATCACAACACAATAACAGATCAATAGTACGTAACCAGCACAATGCATTTTAATTCCTGTGTTGTCACGGCTTGATATTTACCGCCTGTCTGTGCGTTGTTGTGTGTGTAAATGAGTGAAGTGGATATTCCGTGTGATGTTCCAGTTATGCAATTGTTTTTAGGTGGAGTCATGTTATATGACCCCTTCTGCTTTAATGTATATAAATAAACCATGGCCCAGGATACACGATCACCACCACCAATGTCACTGTCATCACCACTCACTACCACCAAGACCATCACCACCATTACTATTATCCTTGCTACTATTTTTAAAAGCACCAATGCTTCTGCTACTAAAACCATCCCTGGCATTACTACTGTTATTGTTTCACCATTAACGTCATCACCATTTTCACTACTAACCCATCACCATCACCACTTGCATAATCATTATCACCACCATTAAAATTATCACTATTCAAAGTCATTACTATTCCTACAGCTATCACCATCACTATCACTGTCATTACCACCACCACTAACATCTTCATTATCAAAACTACCCTTATTATCACCACCACCACCACCACCACCACCACCACCACCACCACCACAGCAGGGGTTAATGGGTGAGCGCAGGTTATAAGGAGCAAGCATGTGTTCCTGGAAGGTTCAGGTGCTACTATTGTCTCCAGGTAAGGTTATTGTATTGGAAAAAGGTAGGCAAGTAATTTAGCTCCTCTCTCGCCTCTATCCCTTCATATCCTGCTACTCTCTCTCTCTCTCTCTCTCTCTCTCTCTCTCTCTCTCTCTCTCTCTCTCTCTCTCTCTCTCTCTCTCTCTCTCTCTCTCTCTCCTCCATTCTCTCTCTTATATATGGACTACATCTCCCTCCTCCTCCTCTTCCTATGGACTACATCTCCTCCTCCTCCTCCTCCTCCTCCTCCTCCTCCTCCTCCTCCTCCTCCTCTCTCTTCTTCTTCTTCTTCTTCTTCTTCTTCTTCTTCTTCTTCTTCTTCTTCTTCTTCTTCTTCTTCTTCTTCTTCTTCTTCTTCTTCTTCTTCTTCTTCTTCTTCTTCTTCTTCTTCTTCTTCTTCTTCTTCTTCTTCTTCTTCTTCTTCTTCTTCTTCTTCTTCTTCTTCTTCTTCTTCTTCTTCTTCTTCTTCTTCTTCTTCTTCTTCTTCTTCTTCTTCTTCTTCTTCTTCTTCTTCTTCTTCTTCTTCTTCTTCTTCTTCTTCTTCTTCTTCTTCTTCTTCTTCTTCTTCTTCTTCTTCTTCTTCTTCTTCTTCTTCTTCTTCTTCTTCTTCTTCTTCTTCTTCTTCTTCTTCTTCTTCTTCTTCTTCTTCTTCTTCTTCTTCTTCTTCTTCTTCTTCTTCTTCTTCTTCTTCTTCTTCTTCTTCTTCTTCTTCTTCTTCTTCTTCTTCTTCTTCTTCTTCTTCTTCTTCTTCTTCTTCTTCTTCTTCTTCTTCTTCTTCTTCTTCTTCTTCTTCTTCTTCTTCTTCTTCTTCTTCTTCTTCTTCTTCTTCTTCTTCTTCTTCTTCTTCTTCTTCTTCTTCTTCTTCTTCTTCTTCTTCTTCTTCTTCTTCTTCTTCTTCTTCTTCTTCTTCTTCTTCTTCTTCTTCTTCTTCTTCTTCTTCTTCTTCTTCTTCTTCTTCTTCTTCTTCTTCTTCTTCTTCTTCTTCTTCTTCTTCTTCTTCTTCTTCTTCTTCTTCTTCTTCTTCTTCTTCTTCTGCTGCTGCTCTTCCTCCTCCTCCTCCTCCTCCTCCTCCTCCTCCTCCTCCTCTTCTAATAAATTGCTTGGCTTCATCGAACATGGTTTCAATAGTGACTCCGAAAAAATGTATGTATATCAAAGGTTTATAATTTATTCCATCCTGTCTTGAGTTTTGCTAGTCTTGCTATCTATATGACAGAAAAGACGGGAAAAATAAGACTTCATACACTACGGATAAGAGAAATTGTTAAATATTAGCCTTTTAAGGACTAAATTTATTCAGTTTGTCGAAATCAAAGGATGCGAAATGATCAAATAAAAGTGTTCGGAATATTAACGACACATTTATTCAGTCTGTCGAAAGCGAAAGGATACGAGATGATCAAATGAAAGCGTTCAGAATAGTCAAGAGGACTCGGTGGAATTCAGGCAGAAAACCACTTTAGTCTCAGTAGATCGTGCGTAACAAGAAGACATCAATAAGCAGTGTAAGATAATTAGTAACGAGTTCCAACATGTGCTAATAAAGAAAGTCAAACACTCCTCCTCTCGGGTCGTCAGCGTCTGCAATCCTCCACCCTCGAGTGTCTTTGTTAACGTATCAGGTGTAGAGTTTAAGAAGGGATTAGACAGCTGCTTAGGTTCCAATCCTCTTCATCTCATCTCCTTTCATCCCCTCTCAGCTTTCACCTCTTATTCCTCTTCACCTCTCCCTTTATTCATGTATACCTCTCACCACCACTCTTTGCTCACTTATCCTTTTCATTCTTTCATATCTTTATCTTGTTCGTCTCTTCTATACCTCTTATTCATCACCTCTTACTTATCTACTTTCATTCTGTTACTTTTTCCTCCTCTTCACCTATTCTATATCTCTTATTCATCACTTATTACTTATCTATTGTCATTCTGTTACCTCTTCCTCCCCTCCATCATTCATTCTTCCTTTACCTCTCATTCATCATTGAATTTCTACTCTAATTCTTTCACCTGTTATTCCTCTTCTTTTCTCCTCATTCATTCCTTATCCTCTCTCGTCTCACATTATCTCAGTCTTTCATCCATGTTTTCCTTCATTCTTATCACCCTCTCTTACATCTCATCCTCTCACCCTTCTCTCCACCACCCTTTTTCATCTCTGTCACCCACTCACACCCATTACTCACCCTTGTCACTGCTCATCCCTCTCATCCGCCTCTCTCTCACCCAACTCCGCATCCATTCCGACTCGCAGCTTTCAGAAGAGTGTCGCGTGAAGGATTAAAGGCTTACTGGAGGGAGAAATTGAAATAGAAATGAAGGAAGGGAAAAAAAGACGAGGACGAAGGAAGGAGGCAATGTGAGTCGATGGAGATGAAATCATGAAGGAAACGGAGGAGAAGAAAGAGGAGGATAGCAGAAGGACGGGGTGGAAGTTGAAATTAAGGAGAAAGGAAGGAAGCAGGGAGTGTGTAAGAAAGATGGATGCTGATGCTGATGTAAGTGAGAAGGAGGAAGGAAAGGAGATGAGAGAGAGAGAGAGAGAGAGAGAGAGAGAGAGAGAGAGAGAGAGAGAGAGAGAGAGAGAGAGAGAGAGAGAAGAAGAAAATAGTGAAAGACGATGATAGAAATTAACCAAGAGAGAACTCGCAACGAAACGGAACGAAAGAAAAGAAAAATTGTGATAAGAAAGAGATAATGAAATTAAGTATTGGAAACTGAAATGAAAGAAAAAAGAAATGAAGGAAGGAAAGAAGAAACGTAGACGACTGAGAGAGAGAGAGAGAGAGAGAGAGAGAGAGAGAGAGAGAGAGAGAGAGAGAGAGAGAGAGAGAGAAATCCTCCAAAACCCACCCGAATTTCTTACTGTTACGCTAGAGAAGTTTTCTGAAGTGACACTTAGACCAAAGAGTTAAAAGGGAAGGGAAGGGAAGGGGAAGGTCTTGTCAGGATGAGGGGACTCTATAAAAGGAAAGGAGAAGAGGCGTATATCCGTGCGAGGGGAAAAAGAGTAAAGGAGAGAAAGAGGGGAAGGAGGCAATGTATTACCAGAGAGGAGGAGGAGAATGAGGAAGAGGAGGAGGAAGAAGAAGAAAGGAAGGGTGTCAGTAACAGGACGAGGTAGTAAAGGAGAGAAAAGAGAAGAGGGGAAGCGAAAGAAGGAAAGAGGACAGTGAAGGGGAGAGAGGAAAGGGAAAAGTGAGACCCCTGAATAGGGAAAGACACAATAAAGGAGGGAAGAGGAGGAAACAAAAGTAGATAGACTGTGCGTTTACAGGAGATAGATTATAGGTAAGAGGAAGAGAGAAGGAAAAGAAAAACACAGAGAAAATGAAGAGAAGAGACAGAAAAAAAAGTTAGAAAATAAAACGATTGGAGAGAGCAGGAAGAAGTAGGTGAAAGAAGAGAGGAGGGGAGGAGAGGGAGAGAAGGGAGAGGTAGAAAGACACACAGCCTCGGGAAGGGTACAAAATGAGGAAAAAGAGAAAGAAAACCGGAGAAAAAGAAAAAAAGAGCATTGGTTTCTGCTTTAGGGCATTGTGTGATATATTTTTTTGAAGAGAGAGAGAGAGAGAGAGAGAGAGAGAGAGAGAGAGAGAGAGAGAGAGAGTAAAGGTACAGGAGAGGGGTATAAGATGAATATGGGAGGAGAGGGAATGGATAATGACCAAAGGGAGGAAGAGGAGGAGAAGGAGGAAGAGCGGAAGGAGGAGGAGGAGGAGGAGGAGAGAGGACGAAGACGAAGGAGGAGGAGGGGGAGGAGGAGGAGGAGGAGGAGGAGGAGGAGGAGGGGAGGAGGAAGGAGGAGGGAGGAGGTGACATTATAGCAGTATAAGGCCAAGGCTACGACTACTCTCATATTGACTTCCTCCTCCTCCTCCTCCTCCTCCTCCTCCTCCTCCTCCTCCTCCTCCTCCTCCTCCTCCTCCTCCCTCCTCCTCCTCCTCCTCCTCCTCCTCCTCCTCCTCCTCCTCCTTTCTAGACGGATCCCTTTGAAGAACATGTCACGGTATTGGAAAAAAAAATACTTTGAGTGGCAATTAAATAGATAAACACCGACTGATAGATAGACCGATAGATGAAAAGGTAGATAGATAGACAAACGGACAGACAAAATTGCCGATAGATCGATAGATAAATGCGTAGGTATAGAGAACCATGAGTAAATAGACACACTGATAGATAGAAGTACAAATAGATTGACACAACCAATGAAAGAAATAATATGCAGAAAAATTTAATCACTTGTAAATAAAGAAATAGACATTATAGAACAAGGTAGAATAAATAGAACCATACTTTATGAGACTTAAAAGATTATATTTATACCACAAGAAGAAGAAGAAGAGGGGGATGTGATGAGGGTCAGAACGTGGCCAGTTGAGAACACGCTAGCAAAATTTAGCTTCTTCTTCTCTCCTTTGGTATTTCGCTGGGCTGGAGGATGAAATATTGAGAGAGATTCTTGGCCAACTTTGAAGGAGTGAATGATTGAGGTGGAAATGATGTGATTGATTGCGTGTGTGTGTGTGTGTGTGTGTGTGTGTGTGTGTGTGTGTGTGTGTGTGTGTGTGTGTGTATGTGTATTTCTTCGGGGACTTACGGAAGAACACAAAGGAAGGACAAACAGCAGATGTGATGAGTTTTGAGGTGAGAGAGAATAAGAGAGAGAGA
>NC_059279.1:14176940-14244440 GCF_017591435.1 Portunus trituberculatus | reverse complement strand
TCTCTCTCTCTCTCTCTCTCTCTCTCTCTCTCTCTCTCTCTGTGTGTGTGTGTGTGTGTGTGTGTGTGTGTGTGTGTTCACCTCGGTCGTCTGCTGATCACCCAGCCAGTCTTCCCCATTACAGAGCGAGCTCAGAGCTCATAGACCGATCTTCAGGTAGGACTGAGACCACATCACACACAACACACACCGGGAAAGCGAGGCCACAACCCCTAGAGTTTATATCCCGTACCTATTTACTGCTAGGTGAACAGAGGCCACACATTAAGAGGCTTGCCCATTTGCCTCGCCGCTTACCGGGACTACGAATCCCGGCTCTCTCGATTGTAAGTCGAGCGTGCTAACCATTACACTACGCGGTGTGTTTCACTGTTTGATCTGGTGCAGTCTCTGACGAGACAGCCAGACGTTACCCTACGGAGCGAGCTCAGAGCTCATTATTTCCGATCTTTGGATAGGCCTGACTGAGCCCAGGCACACACCACACACCGGAACAACAAGGTCACAACTCCTCGATTTACATCCCGTACCTACTCACTGCTAGGTACTACACGTGAAAGGAGACACACCCAAATATCTCCATCCGGCCGGGGAATCGAACCCCGGTCCTCTGGCTTGTGAACCCAGCGCTCTAACCACTGAGCTACCGTGTGTGTGTGTGTGTGTGTGTGTGTGTGTGTGTGTGTGTGTGTGTGTTTCACTGTTTGATCTGTTGCAGTCTCTGACGAGACAGCCAGACGTTACCCTACGGAACGAGCTCAGAGCTCATTACTTCCGATCTTCGGATAGGCCTGTCTGTGTGTCCGTGTGTCTGTCTGCTTGTCTGTCAATGTTAACTTCACAACGTCACTTAAGCAGTCGGGAAGTGTCAAGTGTGGTGCATCGTAACTTGTGTGCCGGGTCACATCTGCAGCTGGCTGGGAACGGGCAGGGTATCAAGTGTGCCGGAGAACGTAACTGAGACGCTGGTCGGGAGTCGCCAATATTTACAAAGGCTTGCTCTCGCTCCCTCTTCTTCTGGATCATTTTCCGAACCACTTCTGCGCTGCCCATCTACTACTTTCAGGAGACACTAGTTGACGTGACGCGGGTGTGTAGTTAACCTTTCCAGTACCATGACGCGTTTCCATATTCATACTAGTTACTGTTTGTTGATTTAATACGGATTCAGAAACTCCTATGGGGATTAAAATAGTGAAGACTGTAGCCATTAATCTTCTGACTTCCGTAGACCCTTCTTAATGTCAATAAAAGGTTGAAATTTGGCCCAGTGCTGAAGGGGCTAATGGTGTTTTACTGTTTTAGTGACAGATTAACGAGATTACTACATTATTCACTGGAGAAACGCTCTCAGCAACCAAGCTAATCATCTTTTCTGGCCTTGGAAAATAGTGGTTAGAGAATAAAGCGTCTTTTTATTTATTTTTTTCCATTTATTTTATTTATATATATATATATATATATATATATATATTTTTTTTTTTTTTTTTTTTTCCGGGAATCTCTTTCTCTGCGGCGTTGCTCTTGTTCGTTGTTGCTGTATTGGTGGTGGTGGTGCTGGTGGTGGTGCTGCTGCCGCTGTTGATGGGAAAATTTAGTTAATTCTTGTGTTTTACCGGGAAAATTTGAAGGAACCTTGTGTTTTACGAAGGTTCAATATATGTGGGATATTTGTTAGTTTTGAAGGTAAACTGGGAAAACATATATTAGTTTATCTATTAATGCGAAAGAAAATGTATTCTTTATTTTAAATTAAGTCAAGGAATGTGTCTCTTGGTGTATTTTACATAAACGAATATACATACAATTTTCTTGAAAAGAGAGAATAACAAAAAGTAAAGAAAAATTATATTGATGTTTTAGTCATGTTGTAGGTATGTAAGGCGAATACGACTAGATGAAATTATTAAAAACGCTGAAAGATTGTTGTTGGTATTCGAGTGATAACTAAAAGATTTTTTTTTTTTTAAGTTGTGAAAAAGGAAAGGAAGAGAGCAAATAGTTTAATAAAGGTTATCCGTGTACGATAAAATAAATGTTATGATAAAACGGCAACAAGAGGACAAAGTAGAGGGAGGAGGCTGCAAAATGAAAGGCATGAGGCGGCCACGGACCCCGACAAGCCCCGCACAGGCCGCAGGGGGTCGGCTCCGTGGCGGCGGCGGAAGAGTAGGGGGCGCTGACCCTCCCAAGCGGCGCCGGACGGGAGGGTCTTATGGCAGCGCCCACGTCCGGCCACCAGCTGCTGCTCGAGGCACAGCTGAGGCTGCGTGCGGCGGACGCGAACACTCCCACAAACAACACACGAACCTTGATGGCTAGGCAGGGTGTGGCGAGGCAGGGTGGTGGTGAGGGCGGCGGCGGTGGTGGTGGTGATTGGTGGTGGTGGTAGTGAGGATGGCTGCGGTGGTGGTGGTGGTGGTGGTGGTGAAGCGTTATATGATAGGAGAAAAAAAAGAAACATCAATAAAACCAGAGGAAGAACACACACACACACACACACACACACACACACACACACACACACACACACACACACACACACACACACACCAGCTCAGTGATAACGTCCTTGCCCCTCACTCCGTGGGATGAGGTTCGCATCCTGCTCAATACGCAGACTTTGACGGGGAAGCGAGTGTTTGCCGTCCCCCGGGGGATGAGATGAGGACGTGTGCTGCTCGGCAAGTCACGCCTTTACCCATAGATCGAATTGTATGCACTATCTTTCAGTGGCGGTGCTTTTATTTTCTTACAATTTTGGAGACGCTTATTTTTTATATATACTCTACTCGTAAGTCATTCTCAAGCTTGGGAAATACAAAATTAAACTCGTATTTTATATTTTCAAGTGACCGTGGAAATATTTATAGTGCCTTGAATTTTAGTTAAAGATCTTGGCTGTGAAATGGGTGATAGAATACAACTTTTTTTTAACATTTTATACTAATTTTTAATAATCATCAAACATGGGAATGACTAAATTAACATGACACTCTAACTTTGTGTGTCCGTGCAAACTCTTTTAGTGCTTTGACTGTTCTAACAAGACCGGTGGAGTGAAATAGTCTGCATAGTACGATCTCTCACTTAGAAACAAAATTGGTCTTAATCTGAAACACTTTACTCTCTCACCACGACAAATTTCAAAGGCCACGGAGATGATCAGCTGGATTCTCAATAGTGTTTCTCCTGTTCATAATGTAGAAATTTCTATCAATCTCTTACTGTAATAAAAGAAAGCATCCTTTACCCTTTCACTGTAATATGCAACACCTCATGGTACTAGAAGCAACGAAATTTTAATAGACAGTGACAAGAAAGAATATGTAAATTAAAAGAACAGATGTAGCGATGCTTTAGCCAGTGTAATGCTCAGAGATGGTTGTGGAGAAAAAGGAAAGATATCAGAGTGGTTAAGCATGAGGAAGGACCATACGAAATCGCAGAGTAACTTAAAAATTTATGTAACTTCAATTAGAGTACTTTTGTAAGGATGGAAAGTGCAGGGTAAAAGTGTTTAAGAATACAGATCACTAGTAGGCGCTCTGATGAGGGAAATCAATCTGGGTGAGAGTCCTTCCCCTTGTTATTAGTACACAAAAGACCACAAAGGAAAAACAAACAGGAGGAGAACTATTGGCATTCGGGAGGCTCTTTGTGTGTGTGTGATGAGAAGGATGCACTGAGAAGAGAAGACAAGTTTCATATTTACACTTAATTATGTATGTTAATTGTGTGAGATTGAGAGACTGAGGAATACACACACACACACACACACACACACACACACACACACAGAGAGAGAGAGAGAGAGAGGACGGGAGCAGGTGAACAAAGAGAACAAACAGCACACATTCCACATTATCGTATGAATATAGTAGGAGGTCATCGCAGGTCATCGTCCTTTGACCAGTCTGGCGTCCTGCTGGCTCTCCCCTCCCCCCTCCCATGGTGTACCAGCTGAGCCGCCCTTCACGCCACACTGACTCCTGCCTGTAACAACCTGCGATTTGCGTTAATTTCTCAACTTCCCGCTCAGGTTCTCGATGTAATGGGATGCAGGAGAGAGAGAGAGAGAGAGAGAGAGAGAGAGAGAGAGAGAGAGAGAGAGAGAGAGAGATGTTAAATGGTTGACGGAAGAGGAAGAAAACGAACAAAAACAATGAGAAAGGGAGTTAGAAAGAAGAGTAAACGAAATAGAAAAATCTGAAAAAAATACAAAAAAATGAGAGAGAGAGAGAGAGAGAGAGAGAGAGAGAGAGAGAGAGAGAGAGAGAGAGTTTTCTGCGTACCTGATGTAATGTTCATATCACGTTACCTCAGACACGCTCACTAATTATTATAGCACCATCGCACTCTCTCAGCTAAGTCACTTCTATTTTTACCGCCATCTCTCTCTCTCTCTCTCTCTCTCTCTCTCTCTCTCTCTCTCTCTCTTTTGTCTTCTTTTTTTCTTTCCTGTTGTCTCATACGTATATTTATTTCGGTGTTGGTGTCACCATATTAATAGTGGGAGAAATAATTATAGTTTCTTTATTATTATTATTATTATTATTATTATTATTATTATTATTATTATTATATCACTAGCATTTTCCTTTTTATCCCATTCTGTACTGAATTCCTTCATTCCTCCAATTTTTCTTATTTACTTTTTTCTTTTTCTCTTTTTTTTGTTTAACTCTACTATTCATATTTTTTCACACCACATCAAATTGGTAACCTAACTCTTGAGCCCAATTTTCCTCCCCTACTGAGGTTAACTGGCCTGTTGCAGTCTCCCTATTCCTTGCCACCCTATGTAGGTTGATTTTTGCTGTCCTCTTATTCCTTTCTATTTTGTATATATTATTTGGTCTTCTTGTAGTCTTCTTATTTGCTGTCTTGTTTAGGTTAGGTTTTGCATTTCCCTATTTCTCCATTTTGTTTAGATTCATTTTCCTTTTTGCTGTCTGCTTATTTTCTGTTCTTATGTTTGTTGCCTTCCCTCCTCAGATACTTCCCACGCCAGCTGCCAGACCCCTGCACCTCCCCAGCCATCCTGTCCATGGTGGAGTCCCTCGGCATGATTACCAAGTTCAGACTCAGCCGAGAGTCACTAGCCAGGTGAGTCTGTGTGAGTCAGTGTGTGGGGAAAGTTGACTTGAACTTTTAATTAACTGTTGCAATCCACTACCTTTTTGTCATCCAGTGATAAATTAATGAACTTTTAATTAACACAGCTTCAATCCACTTTCATTTTTTCTGTCCAATGATAAAAGAACTCAGTACAAAGATAATAAAGAGGAAAGAAAGAGATTGCTATCATATGTTGTAGACTGTAGATGCAAGAGAGATTGAGAAGACATCATGCATTTGGTAAAGTTTAAAGTCTGAAAATGTGAGGACAGGGGAGGCAAAGCTGGGTCACAAGATCATAGGGATTGAAACATGGCCCCTTGAGTCTCCCTTCCCTCCATTACTGCCCCTTGTTAGCTGCCCAGGGAGAGGTGTTGCAGGAAGGTGGGAAGGTGAAACATATATTGAGGTGAAGGAAAGGAAGGGTACAAAGATAGGAAACATGACCCACAAAGGGTAGGTGTTGCAAAATGAAGACCAAGGTGCTGGAAGGAGTGACAGAGGAAAGATTAGAGATGAATGTGGAAGTAGAGGAAAAGGAAAGAGAGGAGAATAGGAAAGATTTTATGTGTCTGCATATGAGAGAAAGAAAATGTTAGAGGTAAATATAAATAAGAAAGAAAAGACAAGAGTAGGATGATAAAAAAAATTGTTATACATGTATTTCAGCATTAGTGAAGAAGAAATGTTGCATATTGTACTCATGAATTAGAAATGTTGTTGTGAGGTGAAGATGAAAATGGAATGAGTGAAAGAAGAAAAATATTACTGAGAGATGAAGAAGGTAGAAGAAAATAATATTTGAAGATGGAGAAATGAAAAGACTATTTGTATTAGTGGGAAAAATAGATAATGAGGTAGAGGAAACAGTGAAAGAAATTAGGGAAAAAGATATCAGACTGTCATTGCATGAAGGAGAGAAAGGGAGAAGGAAAATTCATGATATACAGAATTACAAAATTGTTAGAAAATACAACTGAATTCAATGTTCAGTGGTATCAGTGATATGTAGGAGGAAGGGAAAGGGAAAAAGGTGCTACAAGGAAATGAGGGAAAATGATAAATGAAGGAGTAGAAGGAATATTAATGATCAGTGGAGCAGAAGAATTTGGAAACTATTATAAGACTTAATTTAAACTTTAATGATATCAGTGGAAGAATATTAGAGAAGGGAGTTGGTGGACTCATTGTGTTCAGATTCCACCAGGGTTCATTCCTCAATACCTTCAAGGAAACTGGCAATGAAGTGTGTGTGTGTGTGTGTGTGTGTGTGTGTGTGTGTGTGTGTGTGTGTGTGTGTGTTTGTCTACTCTGTCTGCAGCCCTTGGCATAGATCAGAAAGGCATCTTAAAACACTGAAAATGAATGAAAATATGTAAACCTAAAAATACAAATTGAAAAAAGGATATACTAAAAGAGTAATGATATAGCAAGCTGAAGAATCATAAATGAAAAATAATATAGAATAAGAATATAATATATAATAATATAAGATAATATAAGATATAATACTTGTGTATACATGTCAATTTCAGTAAGAAAGATTCCTGTTCATTCTTTGCTTGCTTTATTTCACATCATCTCAGCTGATTCATATGTGTCGTCATTCTTATATGTGTTTTCTAATCATCTTATGTAAATACAGAGGAGGAATATTAATGGGACATCAGCCTGGTCATGCTGAAAATGTATTTGCATTTTCATATCATCATTATCTTCCATTATTCTTGGAATCTATTTTCCTTCGTCTTTCTTCCTTCCTTATGAATTTTTAGGTATATATTTTTATCTTGCTCACACATTTTTTTTATTTTACCTTTTTATCTTTTGAATTTTCTTATTACATATTTTCTACACTCTCTCTCTCTCTCTCTCTCTCTCTCTCTCTCTCTCTCTCTCTCTCTCTCTCTCTCTCTCTCTCTCTCTCTCTCTCTCTCTCTCTCTCTATCTATATATATATATATATATATATATATATATATATATATATATATATATATATATATATATATATATATATATATATATATATATATATATATATATATATATATATATATATATATATATATATATATATATATATATATATATATATATATATATATATATATATATATATATATATATATATATATATATATATATATATATATATATATATATATATATATATATATATATATATATATATATATATATATATATATATATATATATATATATATATATATATATATATATATATATATATATATATATATATATATATATATATATATATATATATATATATATATATATATATATATATATATATATATATATATATATATATATATATATATATATATATATATATATATATATATATATATATATATATATATATATATATATATATATATATATTTTTTCCTTCTTTCTTTCTTTCTTGCTTTGCCTTATCTTCTCAAAAATAGTATTTCATGTAATTCTCCTCACTTCTCCTTATTGTGTACCACATTGCCAACAATTTGCCTGAAATGTCTTTCTTTTCTAAAGTACTATGTCTTATAATTTGCTCAAAGCTCTCATGTGTGCTGTATTTTGATCTTGTACATACTTTTTTCAGTTTCTGTTACTTTTATTCTCTTCTCAGAGATATTTTTGGGAGGTTTTTAAATTTCTGTAAAGGTAATTGTCATATATATGTCTATTTTCATACCATAATTTGTATATTTCTTTATTTTTTTCCTTTTCTCTACTCTAATATTTTCTCTTCTGCAAATTTACTTTCACTTGCCTGACTTCATTCCAACATCTACAGCATTTTGGGTATTTATTTTGATTTACTTACATGTGCAAGGCCAGGTCACATTGACAGCATGTTTAGAAATATGAAAAACACTAGAAAATAAGGAGACTGCAAAGGACCAACTGGGGTATAAATGCAGCTCCTGACAAATTTAGGATGGCTTGTGCCTCTGTGTCATGCTGTGCAAAATCCACCTCCTCAGGTTTACCCTCATGGTGCGTAAAGGTTACCGGGACCCTCCCTACCACAATTGGCTGCACGCCTTCTCCGTCACACATTTTGCCTTCCTGTTGCTCCAAAACCTGCAGCTGGTAGAGAGGGGCGTGCTCACCTCTCTGGAGGCACTGGCACTCATCGTGTCTTCCATGTGCCATGACCTGGATCACCGAGGCACCACCAACTCATTCCAGGTCAGATGTGTGTTCTGCCAAGCCTGGGTGTGGTTTGTGCCTTCCTGCTAAATTGCCATTTACAATTATTAGAATTCTAAATTCTAGAAACTATGACTAATACATATGTACTTTTGTCCTTTGTCTTGATTTATGAGTGCAAATTTTTATTATTCAAAAGAAATCTCAAATTGTTTATTTAGACACTAGAAATCTATCAACTGCTCCAATTTTTTTTAATCTGAAGCTGTTCTAAATATCTAAGTTTTTAATCTTTAATGCAGTTTGTTTGTGAATTACAAATTACTTACTCATATTGTTACATGTATCATCAGCTTTGTTAAGATAATATCCCTTCCTCCATGACATGATAATGTATTACATAAATTAAATAGGGTTCTTGCCTTTATTTATATTTTCTAAGTGATTACAATTTCTTTAATGTGTAAAATAAAATTGTTATTACATGAAAGAGACTTCCTTTACTTGTTTGCATTTAGGTAAGAAAAAATCAGTTATTTATCTAAAAGAGACTGGAGGAAGAGGCTTCAACTCACCTATTACTCTCAGCTCCTTATTGGTAATAGAATATACACAAGTTTACCTTTCTGTCATCGAAGAGAAGGCTTCAGTAATCTTTGTGTCCATAGGTGGCAAGTAATTCTGTGCTGGCATCGCTGTACTCCTCTGAGGGTTCCGTGATGGAGCGCCACCACCTGGCCCAGGCAATGTGCATCCTCAACACTGATGATTGTAACTTCCTGGAGAACCTGAGCCGGGAGGAATACACCAAGTTCCTCGACCTAATGAGGGAGATCATTCTGGGTGAGGCTCGGGTCCTGACCTTCACCTTGTTATTAGTACACAAAGGATCACAGAGGAAGAACAAATGCAAGGAGAACTACAGGCACTTGGGAGGCTCTTTGTGTCATTGTGATGAGAAGGATGGACTGGGATTGGAATAGAGAGGTTTCACATGAACACTTTATCATTTGTGTTAATTGTGTGGGTATGAGAGAGTGAAAGATACAAACAGACAGGCAAAGAATATTTACCCAACTGTTTAACAAATACTAGTTGTGCATATACAGGCCCAGAGATATTCTTGAGTTGTCCTGTCTCCACATTGCCACATATTTGTCCCATGTTCTGTACAGTAGATGTAAACTCCCTGCCTCCACCACTTCTAGTCCTTATGAGAGAGAGAGAGAGAGAGAGAGAGAGAGAGAGAGAGAGAGAGAGAGAGAGAGAGAGACACACACACACACACACACACACACACACACACACACACACACACACACACACACACACACACACACACACACACACACACACACACACACACACACACTACCATTTCATATAGAATTTAAATCATTTATAGCTGTTTAGAAGTTGTTGATATTTTTTATAATTCTAATTTTAGTAACAATTTTTCTTTCATAACTCATCATAAAGATATAGCTTTCAACTAAGTATTTATCCTTTTGCTTCATAAATCAAAACTCATCAAAGGGATATGCCAGAGAGGGAGAGGAAAGATTAAAGCATTGAAGAAAGTCTCTTACATAAGGAGTAACTTGAGAGCATCAAGCAGCAGCTGCAGACATCCATCACCACACTAGCAAAGCACAGCCACGCTAGTGACGGCAGAGAGGGACTTTTATCTTCTCATGTACCCTGTGTGCTCCTCCTGAGAGAGAGAGAGAGAGAGAGAGAGAGAGAGAGAGAGAGAGAGAGAGAGAGAGAGAGAGAGAGAGAGAGAGAATACAAACTTTTGAAAAGAAATAATTGATCAAAAAGGAGACAGGGAGGAAGGGAGGTAGAGAAGAGAGAGAGAGAGAGAGAGAGAGAGAGAGAGAGAGAGAGAGAGAGAGAGAGAGAGAGAGAGAGAGAGAGAGAGAGAGAGAGAGAGAGAGAGAGAGAGAGAGAGAGAGAGAGAGAGAGAGAGAGAGAGAGAGAGAGAGAGGAAATTTACCTATCTGTTTATCAGCTTTTGAAAAAAAAATTCAGATAATTATTTTATATGACTGGAGATGTTTTTTTGTGCCAAAACACATGATAAAGCAAATCCTTCCTCAAAACTTAGTCACTTAATTGTGTGTGTGTGTAATTTTCAAATAATCCAACTTCCTTATCTTTCATTTACTGCAAATGATTATGTCCAAAACCAGAAAGTATGCCAAGAAATTCAAGACATTTAATCTTTTAGCCAACAAATGTGATGTTTGAGATGGAGAGAGAAAACATTAGTGTCTCAGGAATGAATGCTCCTGAAATCTGCAACATCTTTCCTACCCAGAAATGTTTCTTGTTTTGTTTCATTATATAAGAAAACTAGAACACCTTACTTCCCACAGCTACTGACTTGGCCCACCACCTGCGCATCCTGTCTGAGCTACGGCAAGTGGCTGAGGAAGGCTACGATTCAGCCAACCCTCGCCACCACGATTTGCTGATCTGCCTCCTCATGACAGCAGCAGACCTATCAGACCAAACCAAAGTAAGATAATGAAGCAGAGCTGTTGGATCAAAACTACCATGCCTATTATGTGGAATGATTGTATTAAAAGCTGATGAATTAACCAATCATATTAAGCAAACCAAAGTGAATTACTAGAAATAATGAAATTCGTGAAACTAAAGTTAAATTGATTTGGTTCTGTCATCATTTCCAAATGCTTAATTTGTACTTATCAATTTATTTATTTTTAAGTTCAGGAAAAATAGAAAACATTAAATGAAAAATTGTAAAATTTGCATTGGCCTCAGTTTGTATATTTTCATATATGTTTTTGAAAAACATAACTTGTTATAACTTGCTATTTTAGTAATATGTGTTTACTCACTATTTTAGTAGTGTGTGTTTACTCTTAAGTTCTATGAATTACCAAGCAATTCCATGATTTTCATTTTGTCTCCCCAGAGGGGCATTGTATGGCAATGAAATGTCTTGTATATCTTTATGCTGAGGCATCATCTTGCATAATTTCTGACAGTTTTCTGATGCATCTTTGTGCCACCACAGGACTGGCATTCCTCTAAGCATGTGGCTGAGCTGATCTACAAGGAGTTCTTCACCCAGGGGGACTTAGAGAAGGCAATGGGGAACATGCCCTTGGAGATGATGGACCGAGAGAAGGCTTTCATTCCCGAGCTTCAGCTTCAGTTTCTGGATGATGTTGCCATTCCCGTTTATGAGTAAGATGACATAGCATAGTGTCCTGTCTTCATGTCCCCATTTATCCAATTTTTCCTTAAAGTTATGCACATTATATGCTATAACAACTTCATTACTCAGTGTGTTCCGCTTCTCCACCATTCTATGTGGAAAACTGTATTTTCCAATATCCTTCACACACTGCCTCATTCTGATCTTCTTTACATGACCTCTTGTCCTTCCATCTTCTTCTGTCACCAGCACCAGATCTTCCTTGTCTGCCTTTTCAATATCATTGACTATCTTGTATATTGCTATAAGATCTCCTCATTCTTTCCTATTTTGTAAGGTTGGCAGTCCCATTTCCTTCAGCTGTTTGTCATATGTTAAGTCCTTTAGTTCCAGCACCATCTTTGTAGCAATCTTCTGTATCCATTCTAATCTTCTTATATCTTTTATAGAGCTTGAAGACCACACCGCAGTTGCATATTCCAGCTTTGGTCATATCATGCTTGTGATGATTTTTTTCATCATATGTATGTCCATGAATTGAAATGCCACTCTTATGTTAGTCATTATTTTATATGATATACTAAATATCTTCCGTATGCATTTCTCAGGGTTCAGATTTTCCTATATAATCACTCCCAGATCTTTTTCCTCTTTAGTCTTCATTATTTGTTCTTCTCCCTTCAAATAGTTTCATACTGGTCTTCTTTTGCTCTTTCCTAGTTCCATTACATGAAATTTCTTGGCACTGAACTCCAATTTCCACTTCTTACTCCACTCATAAATCTTGTTTATATCATCCTGTAACATCAAATGGTCCTCCTGGTTTTTGATAACTCTTAGTAGCTTTGCATCATCAGCAAATAAATTAATGTAACTGTTTATCCCATTGTGAATGTCTTTTACATAAATCTGAAACATAATGGGGGCTAACACTGACCATTGTAGCACTCCGCTTGTTACTTTACCCAAGATGAGTATGTATCTTTGATCACAGTTCTCATCTCCCTGTCCTTCAAATAATCTCTTGTCCATTCTAACAAAGTTCCTCGCAGTCCTTCTATGTTCTCTAGTTTCCAAAGTAGTCTTCCATGAGGGTCTTTATCAAAAGCCTTTTTTATGTCCAGGTATACTGTGTCCACCCATTCATCTATGCTTTTCAGTCCTTCTAATACTCTTGAGTAGAACCTTAATAAATTAGACACACATGACCGTCCTGTCCTGAACCCAAATTGTCTGTTTGTTATGACTTGTTCTTCTTCCAGAGGTTTAACCCATTTTTCTTTGATAATTATTTCACACAACTTTCCCATAATGCTTCTAAGTGACACCAGTCTGTAATTTAATGGCTCAGCTGCCTTTCCCCCTTTAAATATCGGTATTACATTGCCTCTTTTCCATTCTAGTGGAACTTTCCCTTCATTTAGTAAACTTGTAATTATTTCCAAAATTGGATCCAGTAGTTGCTCTTTAGTGTGTGTGTGTGTAATTCATCTCGGTCGCCTGCTGGTCACCCACCCAGTCTTCCCCATTACGGAGCGAGCTCAGAGGTCATAGACTGATCTTCGGGTAGGACTGAGACCACATCAACATACAACACACACCGGGAAAGCGAGGCCACAACCCCTCGAGTTACATCCTGTACCTATTTACTGCTAGGTGAACAGGGGCCACACATTAAGAGGCTTGCCCATTTGCCTCGCCGCCATCGACTCGAACCCAGCCCTCTCGATTGTGAGTCGAGCATGCTAACCACTACACTCGCTGTGTGTGTGTGGGTGGGTGGGTGTGTGTGTGTGTGTGTGTGTGTGTGTGTGTGTGTGTGTATTTACCTAATTGTATTTACCTAATTGTAACATACGGAAAAGAGCTATGCTCGTGTTGTCCCGTCTCCATATCTATTAATGTCCAGCTTTTTCTTAAAATCATGAATATTCCTTGCGTTGACCACTTCCACGTCTAAACTATTTCATGCTTCCACCCTTCTATGAGGGAAGCTATATTTTTCACATCTCTCCTATAAGTGGCCATTTTAGTTTTTTCCCATGCCCTCTCGACATTCTTTCATTCCACATACACAGATCTTCCCTATCCATTTTTCCATGCCAATCATCACTCTGTATATTGCTATCAGGTCTCCCTTTCTTCTGTTTTCCAGGGTCGGAAGTTGCATTCTTTTCAGTCTGTCTTCATAAGTCAAATCTCTTAAGTCAGGCACCATTTTCGTTGCAGCCCTCTGTACTTTCTCTAGTTTCCTTATGTGTTTCTTTAAGTTCGAGCCCACTGTATTGTTGCATATTCAAGCCTCGGTCTTATCATTGCAGTAATTATTTTCTTCATCATTTCTTCATCTAAATATACGAACGCCACTCTTATGTTCCTCAATAAGTTCAATACTTCTCCAATTATTTTGTTTATATGTCTCTCTGGCGATAGGTCATTGGTAATTGTCACCCCAAGGTCTTTTTCTTCATGACTGGTTTTATGTCTTCATTTCCTATCTTGTACATACTCCTGATTCTTCTTTCACTCTTGCCAAACTCTATTTTCTTGCATTTTGTCGTGTTGAACTCCATTTGCCATGTACAGCTCCATTTCCATATTCTGTCCAAGTCTTCCTGGAGTAGTTCGCAATCTTTGTCACATCTCACTTTTCTTAACAATTTTGCATCGTCTGCAAATAGGCTCACATAACTGGACACCCCATCCACCATGTCATTTATGTAGACCGCGAACATTACTGGTGCCAACACTGATCCCTGTGGAACTCCACTCTCCACCAATCCCCATTCTGATGGTCTGTCCTTAATTATTGTTCTCATTTCTCTTCCTACCAAAAGTGTGTGTGTGTGTGTGTGTGTGTGTGTGTGTGTGTGTAATTCACTGTTTGATCTGCTGCAGTCTCTGACAAGACAGCCAGACGTTACCCTACGGAACGACCTCAGAGCTCATTGTTTCCGTGTGTGTGTGTGTGTGTGTGTATTTACTTACTTGTGTGTTACAGGGCCCGAGCTAAGCTTTCTGTGTCCTGTCTCCTTGTCCACTCCTGTCATATCTCTCTTTCATCTGATTGAAACACACCGCATCAACGACATCACTGCTCAGTTTATTCCACTTATCAATACTACGATGCGGGAAACTGTATTTTCTCACGTCATTTAGACAGATGTCTTTTATAAATTTTTTCCCATGTCCTCGGAGATGATTACTTGTGGTCACCTTTATCAACTCTCTGTCCAATATGTCAATCTTGTTCACCAATTTATAGATAGTTATCATGTCTCCTCTTGTTCTTCTCTCTTCTAATGTGGTCAGCCCCAGTTTCCTCAGTCTTACCTCATAGTCTAACTCCCTGAGTCCTGGTACCATCCTTGTTGCCAGCCTATGTACCCTTTCCACCTTCTTCACATTTTTCTTCATATGCAGTGACCAGACACAAGCTGCATATTCTAACTGGGGTCTTATTAAGGTACATAATATCTTCTTCATCATTCCTTCATCTAGGTAGTGGAATGCAAGGCCAATATTTTGAAGCATGTTATATGTTTTCCCAAATATCTTGTTAATGTGTTTCTCCAGTGACAAAGTGTTTTGCACGGTTACTCCTAAGTCTTTCTCCTCATTGGTCTCTTTAATTTACTCATCACCCAGCCTGTAATCCCTGTTTGGTCTGTATCTACTTCTTCCCATTTTCATAACATGGCTCTTGTTTATATTAAATTCCATCTGCCACTCTTTACTCCACTCATATATTTTATCAAGATCTTCCTGTAACTTGTTACAATCTTCCACATTCTTTACTCTCCTCATAATTTTAGTATCGTCCGCAAACATGTTCATGTAACTGTCAATTCCTACTGGTATATCATTAACATAAATCAAAAACATGATGGGACCAAGCACTGACACTTGTGGAACTCCACTGGTTACCTTCTTCCACTCGGACTTCCTTCCTCTCACCAGTGTTCTCATTTCTCTTCCCACTAAGTAATTTTCCATCCATTTTGCTAGTTTATCATTTACTCCTCCAATCTTCTTTAGTTTCCACATCAGTTTATTGTGTGGTACTTTATCAAAGGCCTTTCTCAAGTCCAGGTAGATAGCATCCACCCATCCCTCCCTATGTTGTAGTACGTCAGTCACTCTTGAATAAAAACATAATAAATTGGATACGCACGATCTTCCTTTTCTGAATCCAAACTGCCTTTCACTCAGAATGTTTCCACTTTCTAGATACTCACTCCTGTGTGTGTGTGTGTGTGTGTGTGTGTGTGTGTGTGTGTGTGTGTGTGTGTTTCACTGTTTGATCTGCTGCAGTCTCTGATGAGACAGCCAGACGTTACCCTACGGAACGAGCTCAGAGCTCATTATTTCCGATCTTCGGATAGGCCTGAGACCAGGCACACACCACACACCGGGACAACAAGGTCACAACTCCTCGATTTACATCCCGTACCTACTCACTGCTAGGTGAACAGGGGCTACACGTGAAAGGAGACACACCCAAATATCTCCACCCGGCCGGGAATCGAACCCTGGTCCTCTGGCTTGTGAAGCCAGCGCCTAACCACTGGTCCTCTGTGTGTGTGTGTGTGTGTGTGTGTGTGTGTGTGTGTGTGTGTGTGTGTGTATTTACCTAATTGTATTTACCTAATTGTAACATACGGAAAAGAGCTATGCTCGTGTTGTCCCGTCTCCATATCTATTAATGTCCAGCTTTTTCTTAAAATCATGAATATTCCTTGCGTTGACCACTTCCACGTCTAAACTATTCCATGCTTCCACCCTTCTATGAGGGAAGCTATATTTTTCACATCTCTCCTATAAGTGGCCATTTTAGTTTTTTCCCATGCCCTCTCGACATTCTTCCATTCCACATACACAGATCTTCCCTATCCATTTTTCCATGCCAATCATCACTCTGTATATTGCTATCAGGTCTCCCCTTTCTTCTGTTTTCCAGGGTTGGAAGTTGCATTCTTTTCAGTCTGTCTTCATAAGTCAAATCTCTTAAGTCAGGCACCATTTTCGTTGCAGCCCTCTGTACTTTCTCTAGTTTCCTTATGTGTTTCTTTAAGTTCGAGCCCACTGTATTGTTGCATATTCAAGCCTCGGTCTTATCATTGCAGTAATTATTTTCTTCATCATTTCTTCATCTAGATATACGAACGCCACTCTTATGTTCCTCAATAAGTTCAATACTTCTCCAATTATTTTGTTTATATGTCTCTCTGGCGATAGGTCATTGGTAATTGTCACCCCAAGGTCTTTTTCTTCATGACTGGTTTTATGTCTTCATTTCCTATCTTGTACATACTCCTGATTCTTCTTTCACTCTTGCCAAACTCTATTTTCTTGCATTTTGTCGTGTTGAACTCCATTTGCCATGTACAGCTCCATTTCCATATTCTGTCCAAGTCTTCCTGGAGTAGTTCGCAATCTTTGTCACATCTCACTTTTCTTAACAATTTTGCATCGCCTGCAAATAGGCTCACATAACTGGACACCCCATCCACCATGTCATTTATGTAGACTGCGAACATTACTGGTGCCAACACTGATCCCTGTGGAACTCCACTCTCCACCAATCCCCATTCTGATGGTCTGTCCTTAATTATTGTTCTCATTTCTCTTCCTACCAAAAAGTCTTCCATCCATTTTAGTAAACTGCCATGCACTCCTACCATTTCAAGTTTCCAGATCAGTCTCTGGTGTGGTACCTTATCAAAGGCCTTTTTTAAATCCAGATATATTCCATCAGCCCAACCATCTCTTTCCTGTATTACATCTATCACCCTCGAATAGTAACATATCAGGTTTGTCGTGCATGAACGCCCTTTCCTAAAACCAAATTGACACTCACAAAGTATGTCATTTTTCTCCAAGAAGTCTGTCCATCTAGTCTTCACCACCCTCTCACACATCTTAGCTACCACACTTGTAAGTGACACTGGTCTATAGTTCAATGGGTCTCTCTTGTTACCTGATTTATAGATTGGGACAATGTTAGCTCTTTTCCAGTCTTGGGGCACTACGCCTTCCCTTAATGAGGCATCAATTACTTCACAAACTTTTTCTGCCAATTGCTCCCTGCATTCTCTTAAAATCCATCCTGATACCCCATCAGGTCCCACAGCTTTTCTCACTTCTAAACTCCCCATCATGTTCTTGATCTCCTCCACAGTTACTTGAAACTCCTTCATAATCCCTTTCTGTTCCATTACCAGTGGTTTGTCAAAAGCAGTCTCCTTTGTGAATACCTTCCGAAAGCATCCATTCATAGCCTCTGCCATTTCCCTGGGATCTTCACTGTATACTCCATTTACTTCTAAACTTTCAATACTTTCTCTATTTTTGATGTTGTTGTTCACATGTCTGTAAAAAGCCTTGGTTGGTCTTTACATTTATCAATTATATCCTTTTCTTGTTTCTTTCTTTCTTCTCTTCTAATCAACACATATTCATTTCTTGCTCTTTTGTAACTTTCCCACTGCTTAATCCGTCTTTTCCTTCTCCACCTCTTCCATGCATCCTCTTTTCTTGTTCTAGCCTTTTCACATCTATCGTTAAACCAGTCCTGCTTTCCAACTTCTCTATGTTGTCTTATTGGTACAAATTTTTCTCACCTTCTTTGTATATTTTTATAAATTCCTTCCACTTTTCATTTGCTCCTTAGCACTCTTGAATTTCATCCAATTTGTCTCTTGAAAGAATTTCTTTAGGTTTCCAAAATCTGTCTTGGCATAATTCCATCTTCCCACTTTATATTCTTCATTTCTTCTAGATTTCTCTTCGTCTATCACCTTGAACTCCAAAACTGCATGATCACTCTTTGCTAAAGGGCACTCCACCCTCATCTCCTCAATGACCATTGGCTCTGTACTAAAGACCAAGTCCAGTCTTGACGATGCTCCCTCTCCTCCAAACCTAGTATCTTCTTTGACCCACTGAGTTAACACATTTTCCATTGCCAGTGTCAATAGTGTATTTCCCATGTTGTCTCTGATCCTTCCATTGACCAGTCCTCCCAACACACCTCTTTACAATTAAAATCTCCCATCATTATAGTTCGTTCACAGCCACCCAACATTTCTTCCAGACATGTTCCTGTATCACTTATCATTTCTTCATATTCCTGTACTGACCATGCATTTGTCTTAGGTGGTACGTACACCACTATGTAGTGCCTCTTTTTCCTTCATTAGTTTCTGCTCTGATCTTTAGCACTTCTGCCTTTCCCATACCTTTTTCACTTGATCCACCTTTATATCTTTTTAACCAGCAACATCACTCCTCCTCCCATCTTACCTACTCTATTTCTTTTCCAAACGTTATATTTCCTTCTCCAACCTTCATCAGGTCTTCTCCCTCTCTCAGTTTTGTTTCAGTAAGACCCACAATATCTGGGTTCTTGTCCCTCAAGTAATCGTTGAGTTCTAAAATCCCGATATCACTCCATTTATGTTGGAATACATTACATTTCGCTCATATGTAAGTTTCTTTAGTCCTTTCTTGCTGTACTTTTCTGGGTTATGAACCACTTCCTCAGTCTCATATCCAAGATTCTCCAGAAAAACTCTTTCTTCTCTTCTTCTGTCCTCTCTTCATTTTTTTTCAAAGCCTCTTTTCTCAACTCATTTAACATTTCTCTTTCCTTTTCACCGAGATCTCTTCTCAACCAAATCTTCCTTGTTGTTTCCTGCTGGGCTAGCCTCCATGACTTCTCCACCAATTCATCTACATCCTTTTGTGACTTAAGTGTGTGTGTGTGTGTGTGTGTGTGTGTGTTAGTGCATTTCATTAAACTTGGAAGATATACATAAATATATAACAGAGAAATCAATCAAGAGGAAAACACTGACACATCAATTATTTTCAGTATGTCTTTTTATTATATTGTTTTTTTATTTTTTTTTATTTATGTAAAAGTTTAAAATAATATAAAAAAAAACTTCTTCAATTATTCTATATATGTATATAGTAATCAGAATGATGAATATCTTACAAAATTGTCACATGATATAGAAGATTATGGAGAAAAAGGCATATTTACCTATCACCTCAATTATACAAACATTCTATTTTAATTAGATTCATCATTTTATTTTTTAAACAATAAGGAAGATAAAAAATTAACAACAAGTCTTTTTTAAAAGGCCTCCATTTGTTTGTTTATTTATTATACTTACCTTGTACTTGACAGGATTGTGGCCAAGCTGTTCCCAGAGGCTGACGAGCCATACAGCAGCATCAAGGCCAACAGACGCAACTGGTCCCGTCTGCGTGATGTCTACAAGAGAAGGAAACCCGAGTCCACCAGCTCCCTTGAGGTATTTGAGGATGACTCACTTGAGGAAGAGCTGGAGAAAGATGAATCCTGAAACATCCCATCGGGCTCTCCTTACATAACTTGTACTACACTTCAAAAGACACATTCAGTATCTTATTCATTTACTCCATGTGAATAAGATTTTTTATGATATAATGAATCCTACAAATGCACCCATTATATTTGAATTTTGGGACTAACTATCTTGCCATAATAATCTTAGGGAAAAATTTAATGTACTACTGAAAAGACTGTTACACTGGTCTTGTTTTATTTATAAGAAAGTCTACCTCTTACGTGTTTGGCTGATGTTATCTATGTACACAGTTTTTAGAAAAAATTCAGTGGTGTGATTTTCAATCACTGGATTGAATTCTCATTTTATTCACTATTCAGAGTGCCATATGCATGCAGCCACTCCCACATCAATGAGTGGGAGAGCTGAGGGCCAGGGGAGGCAGGGACACTTGCCACAATGCAGGGAGAGTAACTGTATTTGACTATCTAGTTATTGAGAATTTCCATGGTGACTCTGACTTTCCTACTCCACCACACACCACAGACTCCATTACATTTCCCCACAGGCTCTCCAGACTCAACAGCCTCTCCACACACCGCACTGCCTCTACACACAACACCACTGATCTCATTGGCTCTCCTGTGCCAATACAAGAACCACCACACCACACAACTACACTTAACATATACAAACACAGACATGTTTTTTGTCCCAAGAACAGTAATACTCATTCATTCATTGCCTTAGGATGAGTATTACTCTTGTGACATTTTTCATTGTTTGTAGTTTCCAGCATCTGCTAGTGCATCATATTATGATGTAATCTCAATACTATTATTCTTATACATTCATCTGCTGTATTTCTCTTGAACCAATTTAACTGCTTCAAACATAAATGCATAGTTTCTTGATCTTTTATAGGCTCATTTTGACTGCCAGTGACACTAAGGTGTTATTTGAATAATTACATGAATCCCATGAACAAAAAGAATTTAATTACAGACATGAAAAGGTTTGAACAAATTGATAATTCCTTTTGCTGCCTGAGGTATCTACCAGAATTATAGTAAATTTGCACCACAAAATATATAAAAACATAAGGAGAAGCCATAGCAGTCAAAAAATTAAAGGCACCTTGACTTAACCAACATCAATCATCTACGTACTTTTCATTTTTCATCATGTCATCTCAATATGTAAGTACTTACACAGAACATTTTCATAGTGAGCACTGTTTTCCTCGGGTCTTCATTGTTAGCTTTACATATGAATTTTTTTAGAACTAATCAGTCATAATGCAAAGTCGAGCATCAGAGAAAGACAAAAACAACTAACTCATTATGGTTCTGATGCTTTATGTTTCTTCAATAAGGCTGAGGACATTATAATATGAGCTCCTAAGCCAAAGCTTTACCCCTGTGGAAGGCCAAGACACTGCAAATTGCAGTAGTGGTTGTCAAACGTATGTGATACGAAGCTAGTCAAACACTTGTATAAACAGTGGTGCCTCTATTGTAGGTGTGGCTAGCAGGAATTTTATATCGTGAATGCTTCTAATTTAGTTTAAATCAGAATCCAATTTTTAAACTGTCACCTGATAAAGAAAAGAGGCATAAGAGAAGTAAAACAAGCAAGTGGAATGTTTCCATGACAGGAAATAGTGGAGGAAAGGCAAGTATTTTATTCTTGAAGGAAGGCAACAATCAAAACATTTGAGAAAAAATGGCTTCTTCTTCCTCCCCTGTATCCTCTCTGCTATATTCCACATAAATGAAGATGCAGTGGTAACTTGTATTATGGTCAAATAAGATCCTCAAAAAATCATACACATTGATAAGAAAATATGCATGATTCTGTCTGTAGGGATGAGACCAAAAGTGAAGCAATGTAGCAGTGGTCATAAATGGCTGAAAGAAAATATATTACAATTACTTTTCTATAGGTGTGAGGAGAAAAGTTGAAAATGCTTGTAAAGGAATATTTAAAAGTATTTCTCCTAAGATGATTTGATGAGAAATGGAGAGGTTTTGAAAGAATTGTATGAAAATGTTTAGATTTGTATGGAAAAGTGGAAATTGAATGAAATGTATAAAAGTATTTCTGATATATTTGTGTAGAAAAGAAAAATAATGTCTGCTGTCACCTGTACAACTACAATTTCCTTTTTAATGAATTTTTAGTGAGTTTATTCAGCACTTCATCAGCTGTCAACTGTATGCTTCCTATGTGTCCTTTTTTTTCTCCTGTGAGAATGTACATTTACTATACAATTCATTTTTTTTTTTTTTCTTATCAGACTACTCTTAAGAAGTGGCCCAAATTCTATGTTCTATCTCTGAATGATAGTTCATTGTATGTGATTTCAAATTTTTGCTGTTTCTTTTCCTTTTTCTTTTCTTCATACAGGGTATTCTACTTTTTTTTTTTTTTTATGTAATTAGCCCACTCAATTTTTTTTCCTGTCTGTGTGTGTGTGTGTGTGTGTGTGTGTGTGTGTGTGTGTGTGTGTGTGTGTGTGTGTGTGTGTGTGTGTGTGTGTGTGTGTGTGTGTTGCAATGCTAATGGAGTTACTGTTTTCTCCATTGAAGTCTTGGTGCTTTCTCAGCTTGTATATTTTTTTAATGAAACCTTCTCTGTCTGGTGATAGAAAATATATTACTAGAATATCCTTGGCTGTAATATCATCTTTGAACCAAAAGTGTTATCTTCCATTACACGTGGCTTATATTTTTACCTTAATTGGCTTGCTTTGTAAGGTAACTGTACTTAATGATTTACTGAGTGATTCCTGCGTGACTGATTTTGTTACTTGTGTTATTTTGATTATTCAGTACAATTATTTATTTGCCATGTGATAAGTGTCATATATAACGAAGTACTTCACAGCATAATAGTTGTGTGCCCTGATGAGGTATGAGGTGTGTACAGTAGGGACAGGACAGAACAGGACCCAGCAGGGATGGATCTTTGGATCTTGCTTCAGGAGCTTAATGTTTTTGTGTCCAAGTTGACATTTTGTGCTGGAGCCGAGGCCTGCAGGTTTACACAGAAAATGTCCCTGAATGATGCAATTATGTGGAGAGAGAAGTACAATTATTCTGCTTATCCGGAGAGGTATATTGAAAGATGGCCATATACATATATACATATATATATATATATATTTTTGTATGTATTATTGAACAATTAGGATAGTGATGGAGTTTCTGGGGCATGTCATGTTCAGTTTTTTGGTGTAGCACAAATGTATGTGTATGGTAAAGACAAGCTTTACTGAGTAAACATCTGGCCCAAAGCAAAGCAATCTGGGCCGGCTAAGCCGTGGGGGAGAATAGACGTGCAGCAGACGGCCTAGGAAGAACCCTCAAGCAAGATTCACAGCTGCCATATCAGGCATCAGGTGCAGAACACAAGTCCTCCCTGTCAGTTGATGTCAGAACATTATGACTGAACATGAATTGTGCATTTGATGTACTGTTGTTGTAGTGTTCACCTTGCAGTCAACGCACACATACACTGAAGACTGAGGGAGGAGTGGTGCGCCAGAGTTGGTCCGGGGCTGAATAAGCATCATTTCACTTCACTTATGTATTTCAATATTAACGATCATCACTGTGGTACAGCGTTATTTTCCTTTATGGTGTCTCCTTCTCAGCTACATAGCACTGTCTTCACTGGTATGTGGTGGATGTGCATTTAGAGGCAGAACCAATGTTCTATAAAATCAGTACAGAGACTGTGTATTGTGTGTTCTGTGTAGCCACCGCTGTGTGCTCTCTTCTACTACACTTTGGTAACAGTTTTGAATGACTCCAACAGCCTCACCTTCCTTGTCACTCACCTGAAGACATGAGTCACCTCATGCCTCATGTCAGTCATCACTTAATCTTCAGTCAGTCATGAGTGATGCTTCATGATGCCATGCAGGAACTGGCTGGTGGCAAGAAAGAAGATAATTAATATTTGACTTATACTTTAAAAAGTTGTCATTACTAATGACATATTCATTGTGTGGCAATATTTCATGCAGATGCTGCACAGCTTAAAATTCTAAAAAGAAAACAGTTGCATTTATTTTCTTTGATTACAGTACAAATCCATTACTCAGAATGCCTTCAACAACACAGTGACTCATTGGAATGCCTGTAACTAATCAAAATGTCAGTATCTTTCCTTCAGGAGATCCTGTGTGCTTCCTTGAGCACACCAAGTATTGCACCAAATTTCTGGTCTTGAACTACCTGGTGAGGCCACTCAGGACTTAGTGGATGGTGGTTGACCCTCATCAGGCAGGATTGTTCATTGGTTAGCCCACACTGTGCTGGCTGCCATTATCCAGCTAGAGCACTGGGTTACAGACCAAGCATTCTGCCATACTGAATATTCAAATATGTACTGTTTTCTTCTCTTCAGTTTTAACAAGGCTGTCTGATTCAAAACTATTACCCCATGTCATGCATTTGTGAAGATTACACTGTCATGAATATATTACATGTTGGAAAATATTTTTCCCAATAAAATCATTCCATTGTGATTGTGTATTTTTTTTTTTTTTTTCTCCTATTGCAGTCTTATCAGTCAGGCAGGGTTGGGTGGTAGTGGTGGTGCATTGCACTGGAAGATTGGTGGAATGCCCTTCTGCCCTGTCCTGCCTCATCCAGGCTCACCCTGTCAAACCATCACTAATTACATAGTCATAGGCATCTCATCACATTGTTATGGAAGATGTCATGATGGGGCATTACAGAAAAATAAGAGTAGCCTATATATCATTCTTATTATTATTGTTATGGTAATTTCACTTATAATGTATTTGTGTTATTGTTATTGAGAATAGGTTTCTTATACTACAATATATATATATATATATATATATATATATATATATATATATATATATATATATATATATATATATATATATATATATATATTGTTACGTCACCGCCTTTTCTTCCCTGCACTGCAGTCTCCCATACATGTGGTAAGGTAGGGGAGGCCGGGGAGGGCACGCGCAACACTACACCGGCCTGAGCCACACAGGATGTATCCCGGGTCCTCCTGCGAGTGAGGAAATGCTCCCGTTGACGGTACTATAGTGGTGTGCCGTGCCCCCTCGCCTTACTATATCCTCACGGTGGGTGGGGCAGGCAGCATGCAGCCTCGTCTCTGGCGAGGCCTTAAACTAGTAGACAACGCGGACTGGTGTACAAAACTCCAGCAGTATAAGCTTCCCGTAGGCACTGAAGTCTTTCTAACTTGACAAGATCAGGCTTCATTGGTAATCCTCCCTGCGTGGTTCAGTAACCAAACTTAATCCTGAGTGGTATCTAAAACCTTTAAGCTAACCCAGAGGCAGTGAGGATTAGAGTTAACTTTCTCCAACTTCGTCTGTGTAATGTAGCGATAATTTTGGTATTCAATTAGAGGGACTAAACACCCACAACTTCTCCCACATTGTACTGTGCCAACTGCGCTTTCCCGCCCTTTTGAACATAAATTATACACAAGTCATAACAAAAATACACAGCCCGAATTTTATTCACTGATAATACATTCCTAAATACAAACAATCAAAGAAACTGGCATAAGACAAACAAATAATCCTGGTTGCAAGGGAAAGAAATGTTCCTCTCCACCCCGATTCTCTACTTACAGGTTCCTATCACCGGGGAGGGGGAGGTAACTAAAACACCCCTTACGTAACATATTTATTATTAGTGCTAGGACGGTGCCTCCTCATGGAAGACTTGGTTTTATTATTTGGGAAGCGTTACCCCGAATGGATGCCCTTTCTGCCCTCGGACCGTGGCCAGTATATGCATCCCTATATCGATAGATTAGTAGATAGTCAAATATACGTCGGAATACTAATCCAGAAGCTTAATTCTCACAAGTTACTTATTTGTCAGGGAATACCTGTAAAGTGGTTTGAAGCAATGGACCAGCTCACTGAATCGATCACTTGTGTTCGAACCGAGTTCGCGTTCTCTCTCTTCCTCCCTCTAATAGCTGCCCAGCCAGCAGTTTGTTACTGAACGTCTGAGTGTGTGCATGTGTGTATTCGTTCTTATCTGCTGCTTCTATTTCTTAATTCTACCTGCCTACTGTGTAAAGCATATTCAGTGCATGTATGCACTGTTTTTGTGTGGAGACCTGTGGAAACCGTGTGTGCAGCGGGATTGTTGATGAGGGAAGGGGAGAGGAGGAAGGCAGCAATCGCTAGTAGTCCCCATCATGTTTTGCATATGCGGACATTTAACAGAATAGAGTAGTGTGTCATGTACTCTCTCACAAACCCAAGAGTCAACTCTTAGCAGGAAATGGAAGGACAGCTGATGGAAGCCGTGGGACCATCGTGCGGGACAGTCACGTAGCACGGTACGTGGTGCTTTGCTTTCAAGTTTTCAACAAATCAGTATAGGGAAATATAATGAGTGGAGTCGGCATAACGTGATAAAGTGAAGCTGACTCACCATGCGTCCGCTGCCGTACCCACCACCGTGACCCTTACACCGAAAATGTTATCAGCTATGAAAGTACAAATGGCTCTCTACTTAATGAAACAACCTTCCTTCCCATGCTTTTAGCCAGAGTAGGGTTGACATATCAAGTATGAACTATTAATATTACGAGCGTTTTCACTAACACCTGATATAATATTAGTAACTACGCAAGTCAATCAAAAAAAGAAACTCAAATTTTTACCTTTGCTGTAGTAACAAGGTTACAAGGCCATATCAAACAAACCAATTCAAACTGCAGCTGACGCCTATACCATCGCAGGTTAAAGTCTAAAGATCTAGAAAACACTAGCGGGTAACCTAACCTAACCTAACCTAACGCGAAGCGAGTCATGCGACTTAGGGAAGGCTGGGAACATTAACCGAGTCCATTCCATAATCCATAATTATATTGTACGTAGGCCCGATTCTAAATCGCATTGCTCTCACCATCACTTTTTTTAAAGGCTCCAGTTGAAGATACTCGTGTTTTTAAGAGTGTTATTATGGTTCTCCTGGTGATGGATTGACAAGATTTCTAGTTTATTAAAAGGAAAAACTGCCTTGAAAACTCTGCAAGTTGTCTCTGTGGCAGGGCCGTTTCTAGCTTTGTGGGGGCTCTAGGCAAGATGCTGTTTGGGGGGCCCTAGATTTCAACTTTTCATCGGGCCCCCCCTGGGTGCCTTGGGAAATTTAAATTTTCCAAGTTACCCTGGGGGGTCCCTGGTGGCTTGGAGCCCTATAGGCAATCGCCTAGTCCGCCTATAGCTAGAAACGGCCCTGCTCTGTTGTCTTGAAAAAAAAAAAAAAAAATGGCGTAGTGTCTCAATGAGAGAGGAAAGAGTTTCTGAATATGGCCGAGGAGATCCTATAAGACTGGTGTGGACAAACTACGGCCCGTGGGCGGCCCGCCAAAGGAATTCATGCGGCCCGACAAAAATGTTCGTAAAATTTGAAAGAGCAAGTTGATAAACAACGCCAAATAGTATTGTGAGCATTTCATTTTCTTCCGGCAAATATGCACATGCGTGTGAAAGTGACTTCTTTAGAAGTCTTTAATTATGGATTTTAAATATTAATGATTTTTTAGTTATATAGTACTGTCTGCGGTCCTATGAAATGGTAATATTTTTTAATGTTTGCCCACCCCTGACATAATGGGACTAACAACTAAGTGGCACTTTTTTTTTTTATTTCATTCCAAATGTTGCCTTTGTCAGCTTTCCCTTCATATATATATATATATATATATATATATATATATATATATATATATATATATATATATATATATATATATATATATATATATATATATATATATATATATATATATATATATATATATATATATATACAGGCGCGGATACAGGGGGGGGGCCCAGGGGGCCCGGGCCCCCCCAAAAATCTCCGCTCCTCTTTAAAAATCTCGACTGTATGCCATATGCTGATAGTGGGTACAGAACAAAATCGCTTAAAATAATTATTGTAATCTGCTGCAACTATAATGCGGAAAGCAGCGGAATGTGTCGTTGGCCGTATATGCATAATGCAGGCGCTGATGCAGGAGAAAGGGGGGAGATGGCTCGGGCTCGGGCCGCTATGTGGAGGTGGACGGGATACTATTTTTTTTCTGTATCTGATGCAACTTTTCACTCTCCTTCAGGGCCAGGGCACAGCAGGCACGTGCCCAAAGGCCAGGTCCCCGCACTCATCTAAGAATCTACGCGTATATACTCATATGGGGCCGTTCCCAGCAACCCAGGGACGATGGAGAGGGGCCGAGGGTATCGGACGAAATGTCTGCTAAAATCTGCTAAAATGTCCACTTTCTGTGATAGTCAAAACAATAACTTGTACCTTTCGTTTGCATTTCTGGAGAACTTAGAATTTTCTTTATTTACTTTCAGTATTTAAGTTACGGAAGTCGAAAACGTATATTGTTTATTATAGAACTAAATTTAAAGGCCTAGGAAAAATATGTGACCTCATTCCTCACATGCAAGCAATAAGTTAAATTTAGTGGATGGATGAATAAAAAAATAGTTAACCCTAAAAATAATAAATGCTCTTTTATTATAAATAATAGAAAATGACGTTGCACAGCTGATCGGGGGACAAGAAGACCGAGGAGGAATGTAGCACGCTGTATCCAGAGGTGAGCTTCCTCTCATGAATTTCCGCATTTTCTTGTATTTCTTCCCTCTAACTGATAGTGTATTGTTGTTGAAGATGTCAGAAGCATGTAAATAGGTTATTGCATACAGATTGAAAGTTCAGCTTTGGTCAGATCTTCATGTGTTATACCACTCATAAATGGAATGTGTTTACTGGCATGGCGGCGTGAGACCGTGGATGAGGATGGCGATGATGCCGGGAATCGTCTCTCCACCGACACTACCTGTTCAGATTTGCCTTTTCACTGGTCGAATGTGCAATTTCAATTGTTTTTTTGTAATTGCTTGCCACCTTAAATATTGATTACATATCATATGAGATAGGAGGAAGGAGTAATTTGTCACATACATACGTCGACTGTTCGAGAGCTCAGAGCTGAGAATTTTAAGCAAAAAACCGCCATCACTAATCACTATCCATTGGTCTTCACTATCTTGAGGGCGGCGGGCCCCCCCCAAATAGATATTCTGGATCCGCGCCTGTATATATATATATATATATATATATATATATATATATATATATATATATATATATATATATATATATATATATATATATATATATATATATATATATATATATATATATATATATATATATATATATATATATATATATATATATATATATATATATATATATATATATATATATATATATATATATATATATATATATATATATATATATATATATATATATATATAAGATCAGTATAAAGGTGTAAGATAAATTTTCACCCACAGTTTAAAGGTGTGATTGTTACGTGCGTCATACATGGTGAGGTCTGTTCGGGACCCAGCTGAACACCGCCACCTGCCTGACAGTGACAGTCATCAGCCGCCGGAGTGTCACCCACTCACTACACCTAGTGTAGGCCACTTAGGCCACCTCAAGGTACAGCGCTCACTTGTATTGTACTAGCGAGATACCAGAGTGATTATGGCCCTTTTCCTTGGGCACATAATGCACACGGTCGTGTGTAACTAATTTACTGAGTTTCTACTCTAGAATAGTTGATAGAGTACAAGAAAGAGAGGGATGGGTTGACTGTAATTTGGATTTAAAAAAGGCGTTTGATAAAGTGCCACATACAAGATTACTGTGGAAGTTAGAGGAGAAGGGTGGCTTAAAATGAAGCACATTGAGATGGATGGAAGATTATTTTAGAGGGAGAGAAATAAGGACCATAGTTAAAGATATGAAGTCCAAGTGGAGAGCAGTAGAAAGCGGAGTGCCGCAGGGGTCAGTATTAGCGCCAATACTTTTCCTCATACATATAAACGATATGCCAGAAGGAGTGAACAGCTACATAAATCTGTTTGCGGACGATACGAAACTGTACAGTTATAAAGCAAAAAGAGGATTGTGAAATACTGCAGGAAGACCTAAATAAGATCTGGGAATGGAGTAAAAAGTGAGAAATGGAATTCAATGTGGACAAAAGCCATGTCGTGGAAATGGGAGAGTGAAAGACGACCCGTGGGAATCTATAAGATGGGGATGGAGTAGAACTGGAGAAAGAAAAAAAGGAAAATGACTTAGGAGTGACGATGGAAGAAAACAATCAACCGTAAGCCATACTGATAGAATTTTCAGAGACATATAATTTGCTAAGGAATATTGGATTAGCATTTCATTACATGGACAAAGAAATTATGAAGAAATTGATAAGTACTATAATAAGACCCAGATTGGAATATGCAGGAGTAGTGTGGACTCCTCATAAAAAGAAACACATAAGGAAGTTGGAGAGACTACAAAAAAATGGCTACAAGAATGGTTCCAGAATTTGAAGGGATGACATATGAGGAGAGACTAAAGGCTATGGATCTACCAACCCTGGAACAGAGAAGGGAGAGAGGGGATCTGATACAAGTTTATAAATTGATCACCAAGTGGGTGATGAGAAACTGATCCTGAGAGAAGAATATGACATTCGAAGCACAAGATCGCATAGTAAAAAGCTGAGAAAGGGAAGATGTCTGAGAGATGTTAAAAAGTATAGTTTCCCGCAAAGATGTGTTGAGACGTGGAACAGTTTGAGTGAAGAAGTGGTGTCAGCAACGAATGTGAATAGTTTTAAAGAAAAATTGGATAAGTGTAGATATGGAGACAGGGCCACACGAGCATAAAGCCCAGGCCCTGTAAAACTACAACTATAGTCCTGCTCGTCTAAGAATGTGGATTGGGTGCGGCCCCCATGGGAAATAGCGGGAGGACAGCGCTGCCATACCTTTAATCCCTCGTTGGCTAACCCCCCTCTCTCCCTCTTCCTCCCTCTCTCTTACCCCTCCCTCTTCCTCCCCCTCTCTTTCTTCCTGGTCAAGGACACCGCAGCTGACCTCCCATCACCTGTATGGATGGCGGGCGTGATTGGTGTTGCTGCCGTGAAGATTTGAATGTAGTTTTTTTCTTACTTATGTCAGCTTATTTTAAAGTACTTTCCTTCACGATATAATCTAATTATAACTATGGAACTATTTACCCATCCCAAACCGCAAGGGTAAACCTCTTTATAAGTATATTATTTTTTTTTTAGCAACACTGTAAAATATGTATGCCACGTTTCTTGCCAGGCTTATGAATATATTATCAATAATAAGTTTACTGCTCTCTCATACGTTGTAATACTAAGGCTAAATGCGTATGTATATTTGCTGACCATATTTGCTAAAGTTTTACTACTATTAGAACTCTGCTGCATCACTGGCTATGAGACATGCTTCACCACTGTACAGCGGGAATTCCCCAACAAGCCGCACCCAATCCACATTGTTAGAGGAGCAGGACTATAGGTAAATACACACACACACACACACACACACACACACACACACACACACACATTGGATGACCGATTACTTAACAGATGGGGAAATGAGGACAGTGATAAGAGATACACCATCAAGTTGGAGCGCTGTAACCAGTGGCGTACCACAGGGTTCGATGTTGGCACCAATCATGTTCCAAATATATGTCAACGATATACGAGGGTTTGAGTAGCTACATAAATTTGTTTGCAGATGATGCCAAGCTTTTGAGAGTTATAAAAAAAACAAAATGATTGTATGGAATTACAGAAAGGTATTGGTAAGATCAGGAGATAGAGCCAGAAGACCAGATAGGCCGCCGTGGTACAGTGGAACCATGCATGCTTTGGGGTCCGAGGGGTCTCCAAGCGCACGGGTTCGAATCCTGTCCACGGTCCGAGTGTAGGTTGGGCTTCCTCACTCGGGGCAACGGTTTCCTAGCGGGTGGGCTTTGAGATAGGAGGTACCACAAAAAGTATCACCTTTAGCCCATAAATTCCCGTGAAAAGCCAACATAGTATTAAAAAAAAAAAAATAGAAATTAGAATTTAATACTAAGAAATGCCATGTAATGGAAATCGGTAAAAGTAATAGAAGACCTACATGGGAATATGAAATGGGAGAAGAGATTATAATGAAAAGAAGAGAAGAGAAAGACCTGGGAGTGATTATACAAGACACCCTGAATCCAGAAAGACATATGAATAGATTATTTGCTTCAATATACAAGACACTAACAAACATCAGGATAGCATTCAATTACATGGATAAAAGTATGATGAAAAAGATATTAACCACTATGATAAGACCTAGATTAGAATATGCAGCAGTGGTATAGTTGCCATATAGGCAGAAAGATATCAAGAAACTAGAAAGGATACAAAGGGTTGCTACAAAGATGGCCCCTGAAATAAAAGATCTTCCCTATGACGAAAGACTGAAGGAGATGGAGCTACCAACTTTGAACGATAGACGGAAAAGAGGAGACTTAATAACGATGTATAAGTTAGTAAACAATATGGAGAAGATAGATAGACAAGACCTGGTAACACTGACGGAGCAGGGAGACAGACAAACAAGAGGACATTCCAAGAAAATCATGAAAAGTCAGTGTCATAGGAATATCAAGAAGTTCAGTTTTCCACATAGGACAGTAGACATCTGGAATAGATTAAGTGAAGAGATTGTAACAGCAGAAAGTGTGCGCAAATTTAAGGAGAAGTTAAATAAATGTAGATATGGAGATAGATTACTATGAGCCCCGTTCGAATCCTGTAACATACAACTAGGTACACACACACACACACACAACGATATTAATGCTGCTCTTGCTGTTGCTGATACTACTATACTACATTCCCTCAAACACTTCCATTCTCCATTTCATCCACCTATTATTACACTTCATGCATTTTAGGTGGGAAACTGCAGGAAATTCCCGGGAAACACTGAGAATTTAAGAAAATCTTGACGAGTTGACATGGAGAGGGAGGGTGTTTGGTGTTGGGGGGAGGATCTTGGTCGAGGTCTTAGTGGGCACTGGACGGTCTGAACAGGGATATACAAAAAAAATTGCCTTATTTAACAGAGTAATTTATCTATTTAGGTGGTCGATTCTGCCTTTGTTTTGTGGCTGCGCCTCGCACCCACAACTGACAGCCGGGATCACGGGAGCGCAGGGTGGGCAAGGGACGCTCGCCATTGGCGGATCGCGGCCCAGCCAGGCCTGCGGTGATCTGGTTCGGGATTGGCCAGTGTGTCCAGCACTCCCTCTCTTCCGATCCGTTTCCTGATTGGTCATCATGTCCAGCTCTGATCGGTCACGTGATTGGCTACCTGCGATCCGGCTGTAAGGTATATATATAACCGCTGTACTCAAATAAATCAGTTCCTGACCTGCCACCACGCTTTTCACTGCCCTCGCTGCCTAGGCTAGTAGCTGCTCGCTACAGTTTCACTCTCGGGGTCGGAAACAGGGTAGTGCAGGATGGAATGACCTGGGGAGAAAGGCACGGCTGAGGTGCCCCTGTGGCCCATTGTTTACGTACATAATTAATTTAAAAAATCACCAGAAGAAAAAAAAGGCGTCCATACTAGAATACACTACATTTTTTTACTCAAACAGATACGTAAACTAATAACCAAAATATGAAAACATTACTGAGTCTGTAGTCTCCCAGATCTTTTTTCCTCTTTGGTCTTCATTATTTTTTCCTCTCCCATCAGATGGTTCCATACCAGTCTTCTCTTGCTCTTTCCTAGTTTTGTTACATGGCATTTCTTGGCATTGAACTCCAATTTCCACTTCTTACTCCACTCGTGGATTTTATTTATATCTTCTTGCATCTTCTTGGGTTTTGATTATTCTTAGCAGCTTTGCATCATCAGCGAATAAATTAATATAACTGTTTACCCCATTGTGAATGTCGTTTACATATACATCTGGAATATAATGGGGGCTAACACTGACCCTTGTAGCACTCCACTCATTACTTTGCCCAAAGCTAAGTATGTATCTTTGATCACAGTTTTCATCTCCCTGTTCTTCATATAATCCCTTGTCCATTTTAACAAAGTTGCTCGCAGGCCTCCTATGCTCTCTAGTTTCCAAAGCAGTCTGCCGTGAGTGTCTTTATGAAAGGCCTTTTTAATGTCCAGGTATACTGTGTCCACCCATCCGTCTATGCATTCCAGTCCTTCTAATACTCTCAAGTAGAAGCTTAATAAGTTGGACACACATATGACCATCTTGTCCTGAACCCAAATTGCCTGTTCAATATGACTTGTTCTTCTTCCAGATGTTTAACCCATTTTTCTTTGATAATCATTTCGCACAACTTCCCCATAACACTTGTAAGTGACACCAGTCTGTAATTTAATGGCTCAGTTGCCTTCCCTCCTTTAAATATCGGTATTACATTGGCTCTCTTCCATTCTCGTGGAACTTTCCCTTCATTTAGTGAACTTGTAATTATTTCCCAAATTGGATCCAACATTTGCTCTCTACAATCTTTAAGCACCTAGCCTGCACCATCGGGTCCCATTGCTTTTCTGACATCTAAATTATCTAATAATCTTCCAATGTCCTCTTTGTGCACTTTGATTTCCAGTAATCCTTGGCAATGCAATGTCCTATTTGGTTATGTAAAATTCTCTTCAATAGTGAACACAGTTTTGAAGTTTTCATTCATTTTTTCACACATTTCCTTCTTTGCTTGGCATGTCTTCCCTCCTTTATTTATTTTTTCTATTGTTTCCTTGTTCTTCATTTTCCTATTCATAAACTCGTAGAAAAGCTTTGGTTTGTGTTCACTTTTATGCACCACATCTTTCTCAAAGTTTCTTTCTTCTCTCTCCTTACTCTAATATATTAATTTCTCGCATCCCTATACTGCCGTCTGTTATTGTCATTTTTCTGCTTTATGAGTTTCTTCCAAGCTTTGTCTTTGGCCTTTTTAGCTTCTGTGCATCTAGCATTGTACCAAGCGTGTATTTTTCTCTTAACTCTATAAAAAGGTATGTATTTCTTTACTCCTTCGTTATATTTCTGTAAAAAAATTTTGTATTTCCCTTGTATTGTCCTTTCGTACATAATTCACCATTCAGTATCAGCAAAAAAATGTCCTTAATTTTTCAAAATCTGCTCTTGTGTAATCGAATCTCTCTTTTTTTGTAATCATCTCTGTAACTCACCCCATCCTCCACCTGTATTTCCAGCTCTAATTTTACATAATCACTTCTTCCCATTGGACTGAGGTATTGTATGCTGGGAGGGAGCTTTGGTTATTTTGTGAATACCGGCAACCCTCGCTTAACGAAGGGGCTACGTTCCTGAAAACCCTTCGTTAAGCGAATTTTCGTCAAGCTAACCAATTATAACAAGTTTCACCCCTGACTTGAGCTTCCATTGAGAGTAAACAAAGTGAGAGTGCATCTTATTATTGAATTCCCTCTCTGGGTGCATGGTATTCAATTATTGTTACTTTTTTTTTTTTTTTTTTTGAGAGAGAGAGAGAGAGAGAGAGGAGGAGGAGGAGGAGGAGGAGGAGGAGGAGAAGAAGGAGGGAGGAAATGGGTAGGAAGGAGGGAAGGGGAGGAGGATGGGATACACGAGGTAGTTTGTGATGACGTCACAACTTTACTTGTTCGATTTACTTCACGAGTGTCGGCTACGATACACTTAATATCAAGAGTAAACGCCGTAATTAAATACACTTGTGAATGCACTATAATGTCAAAAATTAGGGCAGGGTGTGAATGGTTATTTCGGAAATATGAGCGAAAAACGATGGGTCAAAGCCGCTGAAATACTTAGTAGGCAACATTGCAGAGCGTTTTGGTGGCATATAGAGTGAGGGAAGACAAGCTGCTGCTGATGCTAGGGGAGTGAGTGGTGCGCGTTTTGTCCACGAGAGGCGCTGGTGTATTCAAAAGCCTGTCGGCTTGCGTGATACAGCGTGGCTTTCAAACTTGAAAAAAATTACCTGGATAAAATTTTGTTAAAGCGAGTTTGGTGTTTGTTAAACGAGCAGATGGTAGTAAAATGAAACCTTCCTTGTAGCGAAATTTCGTTGTGTGAACCTTCGTTAAGTGGGGGTTGCCTGTACTAGGTCAAGTAACGATGGTTCTTCTTCCCCCCTGTACCTTGTTGACTCCACCCACCTGTCCATGGATTGTATTTACCATAGTCAACTGTAACACTTCTTCACTCCACTGTCCAGCATTATCCATTACTTCCATCTCTCTCCAGTTGTTTTCTTACAGTTAAAGTCTCCAACTAAAAGTATTCTTCCAACTCTTCTCAATGTATTATCTAAGCATTTAATCACCTCTCTGTGCATGTCTTTATGTTCCTCAATTTCCATGTATTTGTTTTAGGTGGCACATACCATGAAACCATGATTTTCCTTTTTCCCAATTCCTTTGTTTTGATTGTTACTCCCATTTCTTCCACCTTGCCCTCACCATATTGCACATCCTTCACACATATATTATCACAAACCATTATTAGCACTCCTCCTCGCCCTTTACTCTTCCTGTTTCTTCTCCAGCTATTGTATCCCTCTTCCTTAAAATTTACATGGATCTCCGCTCTTAGTGTTGTTTCAACAATGCACATAACATCCAGTTTTTCTCTTTCAAATAATCTCTAACCTCCAACATGCTTGATAACAATCCATCTATATTAGTATAAGTTACTCCTAATTTCTTGCCTCCTCCATGACCTCTTTCTTCTTCTGTAGATACCACTTCTTTAGTCTCATATCCAGAACCCTCCAGTAGAAAATCTTTTTCTCGATCTCCGTCCTTTTCTCGTTTTTTTCTTAGCTTCATTTCTTAGCACACTCTCTTTTTCCTTCTCCTCTGGTTCACATATCTTTTTATCCAAATATCTTTATGTTCATTAGCATCGGCCAGCTTCCCTTTCCTTGTCATAATTTCCTCCACTACCACTTGGGATCTTATTCTCACTTTCTGGTCTCCTACCCTCCCCCCTCACTAAATCTTCCCAATCTAATCACATCCTACACCTGGTCCAGCTCCTGTGTGCTGTCTTGGACCTGTTTGATAATAGTTTTGGCTAATTCTTTCTCTTCATGTTCTCTCATGAATTTTTTTTTTTTCCTTCATCCCAAAAATCATGAAACATATCCTCTTATCCACTGTATCACACACTAGGTATTCTTTCTCCTTAATTACTTGTATTACAGCATTTTTTTTTTCTCCTGAATTTGCCTCTTTACTATCTCTGAAAATTTAACTTTTTCCTCTTCTTGTTCTTGTTTGTCTTGTAATTCCTTCAGCTTGTTTTCACCCAATCCACCTTCCACCCTGTCCTCAATCCCATCCTGTACTTTCATCTGTAAGCTCCTTACAGAGTTTTCATAGTCTTGACATGTATCTTTTAGTACATCATTTTGTTTCTTTATCTCCTATATCTCCTCCTTTAATCCTTGAATGATTACATTAACCTTATCACATTTGACTAATCTCAAACGCAGCTCTGTGTTTTCCGTTGTCAGTCTGTCCTGCTTGTCTATTAAACTCGACATCACTTCCTTCAAGTATCTAGCTCTCTTTTTATGTTGATCAACCACCTCATATTTCCTCTTTCATCCCTAAATCCAGAAAAGTCTTTATCCATATTATACTCAGTCAATCTCCTGAGTCGTAAAGGTGTTTCAATAAATCGCAGATTTTCACTCGGTGGCGTTTGTTTTGATTGTGTCATACGTCTGGCTGCACCATTCAGTTCTGCTTCTTTCTCCATTTTTATCCATCTGTATGATCCAAAAAACTTGTTTATTATGGAGACGGGAGAACCCCATGGCCCCCTATCCCCCTGTACATACGTTGAGATCAGGCTCCAACGCCTGTTGTAGCTTGTTCCCTGGGAGGTGTTCAGCACGTCCTCTCTGCGCAATGTCAGCAGTGTGTGTGTGTGTGTGTGTTGACCAAAAGAAAAAAAATATTCACACTAAGAATGATTTTTGCAATAAACTTGAAATAAGGTGAGGAGGATGTTTGGTGCAAAATGAGTCCATTCATCATTGACTCCACTTAAGTTACATATTTGTGGTAGCTATAAAATGTTGGATGGAGGATATCAGACATAGGATGGTTAGAAACACTTGCATTTATTGTCAAAAGAACATACGTGAAATGATAGGGAGCTAAAAAGTGACATCTTTGTTCCTTATAAAAAAAAAGAACTTTTCATAACATATTATGCAAGTGGTGACATCACTTGGTTAATATAAGATAACTACACCTTATGCATACCTCTTTCTTCACTAGGTATATAATTTATTTAATTCCCAAGTAAGTAATGTTCAGAGAGTACATTCATATCATTAATGAAAGAAAGGCATCATCTTTGCAAAGTACTAACACTGGCCAGCCACAATGATGTCACTGGAGCTCAGTATTTGTCACCCAGTGCAAGACACTTGTTGCTACTTCACTTAATACTTTTTAGCATATTTCTGCTGTAGGTGGCAATGTTTTGTTCAAATTTACCTTACACTGTGTATATATATATATATATATATATATATATATATATATATATATATATATATATATATATATATATATATATATATATATATATATATATATATATATATATATATATATATATATATATATATATATATATATATATATATATATATATATATATATATATATATATATATATATATATATATATATATATATATATATATATATATATATATATATATATATATATATATATATATATATATATATATATATATATATATATATATATATATATATATATATATATATATATATATATATATATATATATATATATATATATATATATATATATATATATATATATATATATATATATATATATATATATATATATATATATATATATATATATATATATATATATATATATATATATATATATATATATATATATATATATATATATATATATATATATATATATATATATATATATATATATATATATATATATATATATATATATATATATATATATATATATATATATATATATATATATATATATATATATATATATATATATATATATATATATATATATATATATATATATATATATATATATATATATATATATATATATATATATATATATATATATATATATATATATATATATATATATATATATATATATATATATATATATATATATATATATATATATATATATATATATATATATATATATATATATATATATATATATATATATATATATATATATATATATATATATATATATATATATATATATATATATATATATATATATATATATATATATATATATATATATATATATATATATATATATATATATATATATATATATATATATATATATATATATATATATATATATATATATATATATATATATATATATATATATATATATATATATATATATATATATATATATATATATATATATATATGAGCCAGTGAAGTTGTCAGGTCAAATAGAGGGATAAGGCAGAACACACACATGCACACAGATACACACACACACACACAGATACACACACACACACACACACACACACGCCCGGTAGCTCAGTGGTTAGAGCGCTGGCTTCACAAGCCAGAGGACCGGGGTTCGATTCCCCAGCCGGGTGGAGATATTTGGGTGTGTCTCCTTTGACGTGTAGCCCCTGTTCACCTAGCAGTGAGTAGGTACGGGATGTAAATCGAGAAGTGACCTTGTTGTCCCGGTGTGTGGTGTGTGCCTGGTCTCAGGCTTATCCGAAGATCGGAAATAATGAGCTCTGAGCTCATTCCGTAGGGTAACGTCTGGCTGTCTCGTCAGAGACTGCAGCAGATCAAACGGTGAAACACACACACACACATACACACATACACCGGGTGGAGATATTTGGGTGTGTCTCCTTTCACGTGTAGCCCCTGTTCACCTAGCAGTGAGTAGGTACGGGATGTAAATCGAGGAGTTGTGACCTTGTTGTCCCGGTGTGTGGTGTGTGCCTGGTCTCAGGCCTGTCCGAAGATCGGAAATAATGAGCTCTGAGCTCGTTCCATAGGGTAACGTCTGGCTGTCTCGTCAGAGACTGCAGCAGATCAAACAGTGAAACACACGTGATGTGGTCTCAGTCCTACCCAAAGATTGGTCAGTATGAGCTCTGAGCTCTTTCCGTAGGGGAAAGGCTGGCTGGGTGACCAGCAGGTGACCAGCAGACAGCCTTGGTGAACACACACACACACACACACACACGAAAGCCATGAAATATATCACTATTCATATTTTGATATTCTATTCCTCTGATGTTTGCTTTTCTCCTCTCGACACTGTAAATAAGCATGTCAGAGTCTTCTTATAGTATAATACCCCAACATTACATGTCTAACAAAGCATTTATATAATTATGTACATTATGCTCTTTTTAGTTATTGTTAATTTTTTTTCAGTACTAATAATTTTCAAAAATGTATTTCAGGACATATCAGAATGTCTCTATACATAGCAGAATGTCTTTATTTCATGAGAAATATTTCCTCAATCAAGACATACATAAGACAGAATGATGAAAATCATCATATGAAGCTGTATGAAAATATGTAACAGTATTTGTAAGAAACAAATTTTCATTGAAGGTTATGGAAGACAGTATCATTTCATAAACATTCTTCCTAATAGTCCCAAACATGAAAGTATTTGCACTTGAATTGAGCTGAAAGTGTCTCTATACACTTTAGTAAATTAGTTTATGCTGTGTTCACACAATTACATCAATACAGTAATCTTTGTGCTGCCGTAGTGAAGAAAAATTACTCGTACCATTAAACATACTGTGTATCTGAGATAAAACTGTGATTCATTATGAGCCTAACATGTACATTTCTTGAGATAAAAAGTACCTATGTGCACCGTATCTGATAAATGTACATAAAATAATCTGTCACTGGGATGTATGTATGTGTACTGATGATCACAGTATTTCAATGTAAGTTGCTTTTTGTCACTACAGTAGATATCAGCATCATCTAGTGCGACAAGAATTTAACTGTACTGGACGGAATGTGAAGGGATGGAACAGTTGCATCAAGAACGATCACTCCTCAGCACACAAGTTACATATTACTGGACGGATCTATAATATTACATAACTCAAAGACTACTGCAACGTCCCTCAGTACCAGTGATGGGAGACACTGAGATGGCACAAGTGGAGGCAAAAGTTAGGTCACCTTTCAAGAAATTTGTATCTCACTTCCCATTTTTTTTCTTTTTTTTTTTTTTTAAATATGGTATGGTATTGACTGTTAGTTCTATATACATTAAATTTTATCCTACACATTGTCTTCCCTGCTAGGAAAGAACAAATAAATCCTATCTTGGCAAACCTTATTCACCTGTACAGTACTATTAATAGTACAGTAAGTGCTCCAGTTTTTAAAACTGACAAACCATGCCAATATAAATCCACTCCTTGATGTTTATATATATATATATATATATATATATATATATATATATATATATATATATATATATATATATATATATACTTGTGTATTTTTCTTGTAGATTAACTTCTTCCTTTTCACAATCACTTTTTGAGATCTACAGTTTGTATCTTTAAACTGGATAATGAGAAGAGGTTGCAGAAACTGGAGGATTCTTTCCTCTCCTTTAGGGATTATGTATGTACAGTATATCTGGATGTCTGTAGTAACATCCATGGCAGTGACCTACAAGTCTTGACCCTAAAAGTATCTTTAGATTATGACATTGATATTTATTTGATTCCCCTTACACCTCACAGACTCAACCAAAGTGGATGAGATGGAGGGAGAGGAGTGTGAAGAGAAGCATCCCTGAGAGGGTTGTGACCAAGGCTGCAGTGCTGGAGTCCTGGAATTTGAAGACATGGATACTGGATCCAGGCTCCTTCCAGGGGTTGTCACCGTCATCAAAGTGCATAGGACACCGGTCGTCTGGGAGGGAGAAAGGTACAGTAAGCCTCTTCTTGTCATTTTCATAAAGAGAGAAATATGGCAAGTGTTGTTCTTTCTTTTTTTAAATGCTGATTTATTTGGTTATTCTGGAGGTCAGGTGATAAGTGGCAGAACACCATAAGGAAAAAGTATCCCATTTCATCCTTATTTGTTGAGTATCAAAAGAACTTATCTTTATACTGTGCAGTACAATACATTTTGGTTTTAAGGATGATATCAAGTGATCTATGGCATACGTATATACATTTTTTGGAAACAGAAGTACTTTTAATACCTGTATAACAGTTAACTTTATCAAACTGAAAATACTGTCCATAGTTAGGAACACTGATTGAACTAAGAATTGTCCCTTCAAATATAAAACTTTTAATATATTTTTTCCCTTCTGCTCTTTATTTCCTAACAAAGTGCACTCTGTTGAGGAAGAGTATAAAAAATCATAAGTTTTATCTGAAACTTCTCCTTTCATACTATAAGACATTTTTCCTTGGATTAATTTTTTTTTTCTTTTTTATGTAGGGAAGAGGGCCAGCCAAGGGCAAGAAAAAAAAAGTTAAAAAAGGCCCACTTGAGTGCTGGCTCTCTAAAAAGTGCAAAAAGTGCCAAAACCATCAGCCAGAATTAGGGGAGCAAATGCCTCAATACCTCCCTCTTAAAAGAAGACAAGTTGTAGGAATTCAGAAATACAGATGCAGGGAGGGAGTTCCAGAGTTTACCAGTGAAAGGGATGAATGATTGAGAGTACTGGTTAACTCTTGCATTAGAGAGTTGGACAGAATAGGAATGAGAGGAAGAAGAAAGCCTTGTGCAGCGAGGTCGCAGGAGAGTGGGGGGTATGCAGTTAGCAAGATCAGTAGAACAGTTTCCAAGAAAATAGCGATAAAAGATAGAAAGGGATGCAACATTTCGGCGGTGAGAAAGAGACTGAAGACAGTTAGTGAGAGGAGGGAATTGATGAGACGAAGAGCTTTCGATTCCACCCTATCAAGCAAAGCTGTGTGACTGGAACCCCCCAAACATGCGAAGAGTATTCCATACAGGGACGGATAAGGCCCTTATACAGAGTAAGCAGTTGGCGGGACGAGAAAAACTGTCGGAGACGCCTCAGAACACCTAATTTCATAGAAGCTGTTTTAGCAAGAGATGAGATGTGAAGTTTCCAGTTAAGATTATGAGCAAAGGACAGACCGAGGATATTCATTGTGGAAGAGGGAGACAGTTGAGTGTCATTGAAGAAGAGGGGATAGTTGTCTGGAAGGTTGTGTCGAGTTGATAGATGGAGGAATTGAGTTTTGAGGCATTGAAAACTACTAGATTTTCTCTGCCCCAATCGGAAATCTTAGAAAGATCGGAAGTCAGGCGTTCCGTGGCGTCCCCGCGTGATCTGTTGACTTCCTGAAGGGTTGGACGTCTCTGAAAGAACGTGGAAAGATGTAGGGTGGTATCATCAGCGTAGGAGTGGATAGGGCAAGAAGTTTGGTTAAGAAGGTCATTAATGAATAATAGAAAGAGAGTGGGTGACAGGACAGAACCCTGAGGAACACCACTATTAATAGGTTTAGGAGAAGAACAGTAGCCGTCTACCACAGCAGCAATAGAGCGGTCGGAAAGGAAACTTGAGATAAAGTTGCAGAGAGAAGGATAGAAGCCGTAGGAGGGCAGTTTTGAAATCAAAGCTTTATGCCAGACTCTATCAAAAGCTTTTGATATGTCTAACGCAACAGCAAAAGTTTCACCGAAATCTCTAAAAGAGGATGACCAAGACTCAGTAAGGAAAGCCAGAAGATCACCAGTAGAGCGACCTTGACGGAAGCCATACTGGCGATCAGACAGAAGATTGTGAAGTGACAGATGTTTGAGAATCTTCCTATTCAGGATAGATTCAAAAACTTTAGACAAGCAAGAGATTAAAGCTATAGGACGGTAGTTTGAGGGGTTAGAACGGTCACCCTTTTAGGAACAGGCTGAATGTAGGCTTCCAGCAGGAAGGAAAGGTAGAAGTCGATAGACAAAGTTGGAAGAGTTTGGCCAGGCAAGGTGCAAGCACAGAAGCACAGTTTTTGAGAACAATAGGAGGGACCCCATCAGGTCCATAAGCCTTCCGAGGGTTTAGGCCAGCAAGGGCATGGAAAACATCATTACGAAGAATTTTGATTGTAGACATGAAATAGTCAGAGGGAGGAGGAGAGGAGGACAAGCCCAGAATCGTCCAAGGTGGAGTTGTGAGCAAAGGTTTGAGAAAAGAGTTCAGCTTTAGAGACAGAAGAGATGGCAGTGGTGCCATCAGGATGAAATAAAGGAGGAAAGATGAAGAAGTGAAGTTATTTGAGATGTTTTTGGCTAGATGCCAGAAGTCACGAGGAGAGTTTGAGTTTGAAAGATTTTGACATTTTCTATTTATGAAAGAGTGTTTGGCAAGTTGAAGAACAGACTTGGCATGATTCCGGCAGAGATATAAAGTGCATGAGATTCAGGAGATGGAAGGCTCAAGTACCTTTTGTGGGCAACCTCTCTATCATGTATAGCACGAGAACAGGCTGAGTTAAACCAAGGTTTAGAAGGTTTAGGTTGAGAAAAGAATGAGGAATGTACGCCTCCATGCCAGATACTAACACCTCTGTTATGCGTTCAGCACAAAGAGATGGGTCTCTGACACGGAAGCAATAATCATTCCAGGAAAATCAGCATAATACCTCCTCAGGTCCCCCCAACTGGCAGAGGCAAAACGCCAGAGGCACCTTCGCTTTGGGGATCCTGCGGAGGGATTGGAGAAATAGGACAAGATACAGAAATGAGATTGTGATCGGAGGAGCCCAACGGAGATGAAAGGGTGACAGCATAAGCAGAAGGGTTAGAGGTGAGGAAGAGATCAAGAATGTTGGGCGTGTCTCCAAGACGGTCAGGAATACGAGTAGGGTGTTGCACCAGTTGCTCTAGGTCATGGAGGATAGCAAAGTTGAAGGCTAGTTCACCAGGGTGGTCAGTGAAGGGAGAGGAAAGCCAAAGCTGGTGGTGAACATTGAAATCTCCAAGAATGGAAATCTCAGCGAAAGGGTAGAGGGACAGAATGTGCTCCACTTTAGAAGTTAAGTAGTCGAAGAAATTACTATAGTCAGAAGAGTTAGGGGAGAGATAAACAGCACAGATGAATTTAGTTTGAGAGTGACTGTTAAGTCGTAGCCAGATGGTGGAAAATTCGGAAGACTCAAGAGCGTGGGCACGAGAGCAAGTTAAGTCATTGCGTACATAGACGCAACATCTAGCTTTGGAATGAAAATGAGAATAGAGAAAGTAGGAGGGAACAGAGAAGGGGCTACTGTCAGTTGCCTCAGACAGCTGTGTTTCGGTGAGGAAAAGAAGATGAGGTTTAGTAGAGGAGAGGTGGTGTTCCACAGATTGAAAATTAGATCTAAGACCATGAATGTTGCAGAAGTTAATGTAGAAGAAGGAGAGTTGTCTTTAGAGGGTAGGCTGTGACTGCCCCCTTGAGTTGTGAGACACAAAGGGAAACATTCAGCGAGATCACAACTAGCTTTAATGGAAGGTTCACAGCACCCCCTGAACTAGTGCTATTAGATGTCACTGGGAGTAAGTTATTGTTTCATGCAACAGCTCATGGCCAACCCCATTTTGTTGCTAAAGAAAGAATAAACAGATGAAACTGTGCATATTAATACTCACGTTCTCTTTCATACTCCACCATGTTAAGAATGACTGCTGCCCCATTGCCTGTATTCAGGACAGTCTGACCAAGGTTACAAAACGGCCCAACACTTTGTGACATGAGTACTTTGTTCAAATCTGCTCTCTGGTACACCTGAAATGAGGAAAACATTTAGCTGAGTTGTTGTAATGATTTAAACTTATAAGAAACTGAAGGGAAGAGGAATACATGATTGCCAGTGCCAAGCTATAGTATCGTAGCAAAAATAAGATTCGCTTTAGTTGTTTTATGATGTGGAATAGTGGTGGAATTTACAATAAAAAGAAAAGAATTACATGAAAGATTAGCAAGTGACTCAACACTGATAATGCAATACTAGTAAGGACCAATCAAATCCAGTCAAGAATTGATGAGCACCTTGGTCTAATTGCTTATCTATTCAACTTGCAATATTTTGAGCATCTAGCTAGGGATTCAGTCACAGTTATGATCTCTCATGGCCAAATTATCCTGCTTTCAGATTCATAATTCAAGGTTCCCATGATGGTCCAAAGGGTCATAACAAAATGAAACATACTGTGAATTAATGTTTGATATAATAATTGAGAAGATGTTAAGGATGAAATACGGAATATATGAAGGCCAGATCACCAGTAGAGTAGCCACAACAGAACCAATACTGGTGATCAGGTTATGAAGTAAGAGGTTGAGGAATCTGTCTGTTGAGGAAAGACTCAAAAGCTTTAGAAAAGTAGAAAATTAATGCTATAGGATAGTAGTTTGAGAGATTAAAGTGGTCATTCTTTTTAGGGGCAGACTGAATCTAGACAAACTTCCACCAGGTAGGATAGACAGAGATGGTAGAGTTTGACAAGACAAGTCATAATTACAGAGGCACAGTTTTGGAGAACAATAGTTCAGGTTTAGAGATAGATGAGATGTTAGGGAACTCTATACAGTGTCCACCCATCCATCTATGCTTTCCAGTCCTTCTAATACTCTCGAGTAGAAGCTTAATAAGTTCGACACACATGACCGTCCTGTCTTGAACCCAAATTGTCTGTTTGATATGACTTGTTCTTCTTCCAGATGTTTAACCCATTTTTCTTTGATAATTATTTCACACAACTTCCCCATAACACTTATTACTTCAAATATAGTACTGCAAATGAGCTTATTTTGATTTTTCCTTTTTATAATGTGGGGTTTTTTTTTTTATATATCCTGGTTCCCTGGAACCAATTTATTTTTCCTATAACTAGGTTCTTAATTCAGTCGTCATCACATTGGAAGGAATCTTATTCTTTATCGTGTATCCTACTATAGTAAATTGATGCCTCTCTAATGTAGTGCTTGCCAGGGTGAGGCATCTTCATACATACATTCACTAGTATTTTATCACATATTAAGTCACCATGGGATAGAAGACCTATCCTCACTACACCACACTTTTGGGTGTTAATTGTGGTGTAGTGAAAATTGATCCTGTCTTCTTCATACATCATTACAGTTATTATCACTACAATCACTGCCAGCAAGTGTACTCACCCAACACCTGTACTTGGAGTATGGGTCCAGCTCATCATAGGTGATCAGGTATGACTTGAGATTCTCCTTCCAGTATCCAATGCACTTCAGCTTGTAGTCTGGATCAGCTGTGAGTGGAAGGAGAAATCAGTGGTTGTCCCTGTACCCTTTCTCTTTTAATAAGTAATCTTAATTTCTGTAGTTACTTCATATAAGATCTATGTAAATTACAAAAGCATCATTGATGGCATTTATTCACTTATCACTGTATTGTCATATGACTGTCACTCTGTAAGCTCGTATCGCTTACTGTAAATGTCCATGTGTCGGCCATATGCATCCACAGTAATGCAGTAGTGAGCATCAATCCAAATTTCTTTCTGGTCCTTGTCACACACTGAGAGGTCAGAGATGTTCTCCTTGCACTGAATGTCATCCCATGGAGTCTTGGTCACACCCCCAAGGACTCGTGTCTCAAACTGCACCTCTCCCTTCTGGGTAAAGTTGAATTTGCCGGCAATGGGGCATTTCACAGGCACTGGGTCCCTGGCTGGCAAACCAATAGATAGGCAGTTACTATGTGTGAGGAAGGAATGATGCAAAAGAGTGAAATGTTGAAACTCTAAAACCTTATGAACTTATGGGTTATTTGCAAAATTCATGAGAACTAACTTTTACTAAAAATCTGTTGAGAAAGCTATTGATATAAAAATTTTAAGTCAAAAGTAAATGAGATTTTCACAATCAGAAAAGTATGAATCCATAGTGAAATACATGTTTGCAGTACATATGGAAGGAAACGTTTTCTTTTCATGAGCTTGGATTCATTGAAAAATTTATTCATGAGGATTTCAATACACTGTACAAAGAAACAATGATGTGCAAATAAAAAGTTCACAGTTCTCTGTCCTACCTACATAGGAAAGAGACAAACATACAAATCAATAAATACACATTAAAAAAAGATCTACCAAGCGTAGAAACATTAATGAATAAATGTAAAATATGATAATGTGCAAATTGGATAAAACATAGAGTGAAGCAAACACTCACCCAACATGAGATCATAATTCCACTCCCGGTCACTCTTAAACTGAATGTAGGAGCAGACAGTGGAGAAGTCCTCTCGGATCATCTCTAGACCTTTTCTAAACCTGATGATGTTGTGGTGACGAGGCACAAACTCAAAGCATACGTAGTCCTTTTGACTTAGGGAGAAAGTGACAGAATGAGTTAGTATATTACCAAGATTACTTCCAATCAGCTTAACTTATTTCAACTACCAACCAGTTTTGCACTACACAGATGACCAGGCAACCCACCAGCCATCAATGTTGAGCCTTGCCATCATGTATCGGTTGTCCTTCTGTTCCCTGCAGACATAGATAGTGCGTCGGTAGCGGCCAATATCTGGGTATGTGGTCTCAATGATGTGTGTCTGGTTGATCATGACGTCTGCCTCTGTGTGTGCCGTGTTCACCCAATCACCAGTGAAGTTCTTGGGCAGCAGACATCCAGGAGTGACTGTTTCCTGCTTCACTGTGTAATACAAGAGAATAGAATATATAGATCTGCTCATACATTATAAATAAAGTATGGAGCATAACTGTGATGAAAAACATTTTGACAAAACATTTTGAATAACAAAATACATGAATACTGCATTAATTTTACTCACACCTCCTTATCTAAGTGATTAACAGAAAATACAAATGTATTATGGATAGCCATTAACCAGATAAAATGTTTTACTTATTGAAACAAACTAGAAATTAATCTAATGCAATGTACAGTGACAAATTCTTTAGAATATTGACACTGGTGTTTTGTGTAAATAAAGCACATATGAAAAGTGTAGGAGGAAAGTTCTTGGCTTGACAATAAGATTAGCATTAACTTTAGTATATGTTATTCAAAGTTATGTTCTTGTTAGTATAGCTTTATAGGTTATGCTTCATCAAAGAAAAGTGTTCATGTGATGACCACATAATATCCCTCCAGTGCTGATGTAAGGATCAGACTTAGACGCTGAATAAGGTACAGGAATCAAGACTTCCTGCTGTGGAGAGGGCCATGTATGTAGAATGGCAAATTAAGAAGACGGGAACAATGAGATAATGTATTTTAGCAAAAGGAGTGGTGAAGAGTTGTGGGATGGTTGATATCAGAAATACTGCACATCATTTACTGACAAAACACTAGTGTTAATTAAGAAACTCCCCAGAGTGCATTAATTAGCAAAAATTCAAGGTTGAGTAAGATCCAAACCCTTATCCAAGTGCTTATAAGTGCACACTGTATGCGCATTTAAGATCAGTTACACACCATCACAGCAACCAACTGCTCCACACATCATCCAACACCATAACTTCATGCGGATAACTCCAGCAAAGTATCCCAATAAGTCTAAGGCCTGTGTACTGAACTGGGGTCAGTGCCACTTATGGTAACACTAGGCCTCCAAGGTGAAAAACAGACTTATATAGTTGAGCCACATTGTGATAATGAGTGAAGAGTTTATAAGGTGTGAATGAAATTGGAGGTCTTGATAGGAGAGGATGGCCAATTGGAAGGATAAGCAGGGGAATGTATGTGAAAGAGGTGAGGCACAGTGCTTGGAACAAAGAAGGATGGACACTTTTCTGCTTTAGTGAGGCTCTTCAGGGACACACTTAGTGATAGTGAGGATTTACAAAAATAAACAATGAAATGTTACACAGATACAGAACAAACATTTCTTTGTCAGTATAAGCATGTTGATTAATAACTATTGTGATTTGTTTCATGATATCATTTAACTTGTAAATAATAAATGATTATCTTTTTTTTTTTTTTACATTTTTTCAACCTTGTAATATTATTCTTTTTCCTGTCACTTTTCATTAGAACCTCTTTTTCACTTTTTTTCATATACCTATTCATTTATCTCACCACTCACAGTATATTTACTTATTCCTTCCCTTTATCTTTAATGTGGCCATCTGTCCTCTCTTTCAGCACCTTACCTGGAGTCATGCGGAACCTGAATGGACTGTTCTCTGGTGTCTTGAGCACGGAGCACTCGGGGGTGATGGAGTGGCCCATGTACAGGTCGTCATCACGGTTACGCACGAAGCAGCGGTACTTCTCATCCTTCCTCGACTCCTTAGTGTTGGCAGCCGCAAAGAAGTGGTTCTTCCCCACAAACCAGTCACCCAGACACGAGAACTCCTTGGCTGGTTTGGGTGAGTAGTGGTAGTGGGAGTTAGGAATGGTTGTAATCACAGTGTGAAGTTACAGCATCAGTAGGGACTGGATGGGAGTTAGCAATGATAGTGAGTTTGTTGACCAGTAATAAGAAACTGTGCATTGCGGTACACTTGTATAGATGTATTTTCTGTAATGTCTCCTGTTATAGATTAATGAAAATTTAATCTGAGGGGTAGCCATGAAAGGAAGTGACATATGGATTGAAGGTGTGGCAGGACATTCAACACTCACAACTCATTATTACCAGAGCCTTCAATAATCACTACCTCCTACACAGACATTGGTTTTGGCTATTCTTCTACAATTCTACAATTTCTAATACTTTGGTCAGTCCAGTAAAATATGGGAAAATATTACTTGAAGAAATTTGAAATGCATCTTTTTTTCATGGTCTCACACTCACCCAGCTGATGCATTGAAAAGGAATAAACTGATTGAAAAAAAATGAAACCTGAACTAATCTTACCTACTATTGCATTTGTCTACAATTCTTCCATGTTATGCATTAAAAAGGCCTGCAATCATGTTAGACAAATAACAACTAAAGTGATGAGTACATTTTTAAACTCTCGTTCATATATTTTCTAGTGGCCATTAGTGAGCCAGTTATTTTTAATGAATTGTTGTGCAGTTCTTCATCTGTATTGTATTAGTGCAGAAAATGCATTATTTCACCTTTACATAAAGTTGATAATACTTACTTCCTTCAAAAGATTCCTTAATACCATCACATTTTTTGAAAGTCAGATTGAATTTCTGGTTGGCGATGAGGAACTGGTTACCAGGCTCCTGGCATGACCGGATCTTGGCCTCAGGGTGGTTGCATTCTCCTGTGAAACTGTGAAGGAAGACAGGAAGAGTGGACTGTTAGGGAGAAAATATAGAATAAAGAAGTATGGCATGAGAAAAGCAAGAGAATGGATGAATATGGAAGGATTTAAAACTAAAATAGCATTATGAACAAACTGAATTAGCAGCTAATATTAGATTTTCATATAAAATTGTGACATTCCTCGTGTGTGTGTGTGTGTGTGTGTGTGTGTGTGTGTGTGTGTGTGTGTGTTTGTGTGTACTGTCCTTAATGTGCAGGAGAGAGAGAGAGAGAGAGAGAGAGAGAGAGAGAGAGAGAGAGAGAGAGAGAGAGAGAGAGAGAGAACGAAAAGCATGTGGCTGGGAAAGTGGGATGGGAAGTGGGATGTGTGGATGGGGGTTGGAGAGAAAGAAGGTGATCTGATACACGTTAGAGGCAGCTCCAGCCAGTGACAGCTGCGATGAGAAAAGGATGACAGATATAACTTTTGCCAGAAATTTAGATAGGAAAAATGCTTCATCAAGTAGGAAACTGACTGTACTTGAATTCATTTGAAGGGGAGGAAGATAAATGGCCATACCAAAGTTGAATTACCAGAAATGTGTGCTAGATGATCTTTAGTTATGGCTAATTTAATCCCTTCAGCACCATGACGCGTTTTCATATTCATTCTGCTTACTATTTGATGATTTTACACAGCTACAGAAACTTGTGTGGGAATTAAAATAGTGAAGACTGTAGCCATTAATCTTCTGACCTCCATAGACTCATTCTAATATCAATAAAATCGTCTAATCACACCCAAAACTCAAGGTAGAAATGCGTCCCAGTACTGAAGGAGTTACATGCATGCGGAATACTAGACAGATAAATATAAGGTAACCCAGACCGTAGTGCCTCTGTTAGCACCATACATTAACTTCCCTCACCTAAATCTGTTCTGATAAGCGAAGTGCCACACGCCTTCAATAGCCGAGCGACAGTTCTTTGGTCGATAATTCTCATTGAACATCGTGACGAGCCGCGTGTCCTTGTCCAGCTCGGAACACACATCCTCCAGGGACGGCTTGCTGTCCCGGTAAGTGTTGCATCCAGCTGTGGGGAGGGAACGTTGGGTGAAGGGTAGGTTTGCAGGAAAGGATGTTAGGTGATTGGGTGGGAAGTTGTCAAGATGATTTTTTTCATGTCTTCCAGTAGCGATAGGAAGATATAGGAAAAAAAGAGCGTCAAACGAAATGATGGTTATAATGTTTCATATGCAGTTTATTTCATCTTAGGACCGAGGAAAAGACGCCTCTAAATTTAGCTGGCATACTGTAGGATCGCAAAATGATTATCTATTTTTACGGCAGAGATGTTTTTCTCTCGTCAACTTTCAGAATTATAAACCAGTTATGAAAATCACGATAGTTTTCACGGATATCTTATTGTGAACGTATCAGTCAGATTTGTTAAAGGTTATTTGTAATGTCAACATTAAAGTATTTTTCATTCAATATCATTAGTGATTTGAATACTCTTGCTTGCGCCAATCGTTGATGTTAGTACAATATACAATGGTTTATTGAGCGTATAATGTTTGTGTTTTATGTAAAAGGGACAATAATAAGATGAGGTGGGGCTGGTATAGAAAAAGCCCACTGAATGTTAGTAACCAATGGGAATAGTTCAAAAAGCACATCAGTGATTACATGAAGTGTCTTGCAGGATTGCGTGACATAAAGGATCAGATGTAGATGGTGATAAGTGACCTACCGAGAAAAGTAGATAAACTTGAGTCTGCTGTAATCATGAATTACAAACGTAGAAAAAAAACTTATATAGAGTTAATAGAGTCTTAATAGAGTTAAAGTTGCAGATAATTACAGAATGAAAGCTTATGGTAATAGGTTAAACGTTTAAAAAGGAATATAAATCGATACATCAATAATGCTAGTAATTATCATCATTATCATCATGGAAATCAAAGGAACATAATATTATAAACCAGAGGCGGTGTGGACGAGATGGCCACGTACTTGCACTCTTCTGCAGGACGTTCACTGTTCGGATGCGGAAGCGCACGCAGTAGTAGCAATCGTTCTGCTTGAAGAGGAGCGCTTTGTAGTCGTTGCGGTACACCTTGATGGCCACGCAGGTGCCGTGGTTGGTCATGTAGGTGTCGTCGATGTCCGTGATGGTGTTGCTGCCTTGCTCGAAGCTGAACCACGTGCCGCGCATCACGAAGGGGATCAAACACCCATGGCTCACTGCACAGGAAGAGAGATTATTGACTTAATTTAGGAACATATGGAAACTGTAAGAAGTCAGCAGACCTACACTTCGCATTCTCCATATAAACACACCTACCTATCATCCCTATCCATGAATTTCTTAAAGCTTCCCAGTGACTCTTTACTAACATCGTGAATGTAAAGTCTGTTACTGTTTTCATCACTCGTATCTTAAAAACTAATTTGATAAAGTTTGATGTCTTCACTTCTTGTCCTTTTCAAATTAATAACAACGTTACTTTGCAGCCACGCATTGCCTTAAATATTGTCTCCTTTCTTCCTAATTTTCTCCCGCCCATACTTGTATTACGTAATAACTAGTGCACGCAATACAGTTCTGCTCCCCATTTTGAGGCTACACGTGTTTGTTAGTTATACTGCCTGACTGACGAGCGAGAACGTCTGTTTTATCAATTTATTTGTCCAGTTTACTTTTCTTTCCCATGAACCAAAAAAAATAAAGAAGTGGTCTTTCTGGCGTGATTTTATTACGAGTGAAGTTCGTTTTCATGGGACAGTATTTGCATACGCTTCTATACTCTATTTTGACAACATTTTTTTTTTTATGTATTTTCATGATTGTAACCGTAAGTTACAAAGGAATCCGTATCATCGATAAGGAAATGCCCTGGAATCTAACTAATCATCAGCGTGGCCTACCAATGTAATGGAAGCTGAAGCTTTCCAGAACATAAACAATGGTGATTCATTCTTTGGTAAAACACGTATATTAAGCGGTTTTACCTCATTAACACAAAAGTATTGTTCCCAGTTGTTAGACTGCACTATTTGGAGTATTTAGAACACTAATTTTGATCTTCGGCTTAGTTTTGCCGGTTTACGAAATTCATTAACACCTGTAGAATTTCATAAGGAAAGGTAGCACCTTCAGTCGGTGTCATTGTTAAGACAGTGGCGAAACTGAGGAACGAACTAGTTCGCTGCGCGCGCGCGCTCACACACGCACACACACACACACACACACACACACACACACACACACACACACACACACACGACGACCTGCCGGATGTTAGATCATAATAGCCAGAGTTAAATAACACCATAGTATTCACTCTCCGGTACGGTACGTTGGTGAATGGAGGTTGGAGTGTAATGGAAAAGCAAGTTGAGACCAGACGTCAAGCGTGGTTCCAAAACAGCTGTCTCCGTTATAATCATAAAATTAAACTTTTGGTGCGTATGATGGATAAATAATACCAATAGAAGACAGTGTTTAAGGTTTTACACACAAGCTTGTATGTTTTGTACTAATATATTGTTTACCTTGCGCTGTTGTAGCGTTATTTCTTCACTCTCTTCCTTGGAGTTGTGCAAGTCATACACGGCATGAAGATGATGTTCCGATGACAGATCTTTTTCGTGATTTATAAATGCCATCTTTTCTTCGCAATATGAATAAAGAATTTTCTCCCTTTGTATCAACAACAAAAACTACAACTTTGCCTCTTCTTTCATGAATGCTAGTCTTGTCATTTCCGTGTTCTCTTCTTCCATGAAGTTTACTGGTTTTGTTGTATTTATTTCTCCCTCCTCTTTATTGAATGGCACTCCCAGGCAGCTTCCCTCTCCACACGTCTTTGTCATTACCTTGTTGCTTTTCTGTGAGTGAGCTACACATGGCAGTGTTATGTCATAATTACTGACTGTGGGATTGGCAGGTGCACTTAAGAAGACGCTACAGTCATCACTGCCATACTGTGTCTATAACACTTGTGATTTTGACTGTGAATCTTATTATTCTTGTTTTGTCGAGTAAATAAACAAATAAAAACAATAAGTTTAGAGATTTAGTTGTAGAATTCTCATTTTGACTGATGGCAATTTTGGTGAACACATTACTTGATTTTCTTAATTCAACTTGCCTATTTGCCCACGTTACAAACATGAACAGAGGCGGTCTTTATCACGTGACTTAATGATATTGAAATATTTTTTTCTTGCTTATGTTCGAGAAAACAATAAATTCCGTAATTATTTAGCATGTATAGAAGCAAGCTGCCTCCCCTCTCTGTACACGCAGGGTGACACAGACGTTACTGTCCTGCACCTAAGTATGTTATAGATCAGCATGTGTATATTTGTTTTGGCAGAATTGGAGAGCAATACTAAAGAGTTATAAGTTTCATTCTTATAGACACAGTGCAGAAGTTGTATTCAGAAAGGCCGCGGTGCGAGGCCAGTGTGAGCGTGTGGCTGGCACCGCCGCTGTGGGAAATAAGACCGTGAGGAAAGTAGGCATGCTAGGACGGCGGCTGGAGATGCTGACCTCAGCTTAGTGCTGATGCAGAGGTCAAAGGCGACTGACTTGTGTATTTGTCTAACTACTCCGTAGTGACATTGTAGCTTGGTTTCTTTCCTTATCTATATACGACACTAGTTAGTTTCTCTCTCTCTCTCTCTCTCTCTCTCTCTCTCTCTCTCTCTCTCTCTCAGGGTCGATTTTAGCTTAATTTCCAAGCATATATATATATTTTTTTTTTTTTTGGTGAGAATTTCAGTTTGTCTTAATTTCTGAATAATCATGTTTATGTTCTTTATTGTGAGTCTCCTATCGATTGAATACCATTGGCTGTGCTTTCACTAGGTGTAAATTATTAATCTTCATTACTTTATTATCATATAATGTTTTAGTGTGTTATTTCGCAACAGATTCCTCTTATTCCTCAGACTTAATTAACAAATTTGCATGTTTTGCTTGCTATTATCTTTCTCCCTCACCAGTTTTGTATTGTGCAGTATTTGTATATTGTCCCAGTTGATAGTGTTCTTCTTGACTTTAATTTATTACATCATCATCCTCCTCCCCCTCCTCTTCCTCCTTGTATCTGGACCATTCGAGTGTTTACGGTTTTGAACGGAGGATGACATTTTTTCCAGCAGTTTCCCACATTCAAAGTTCATGCTGAAGTTATAATATATACGTAAAGGAAAATAAGATAAACCGAGTAGTTACAAAGAAAAGAAAAAAATAATAAATCGCTAGCAATTTCTATTCGTTAATTCTTTTTTAATTCACCTAATGGAGTGGAAAGATGCAGGAAATATTCTTCCATCCCAGAGAGTACTGAGAGAAAAGTACACTGAAGAAAAATGAGAGAAAATAGGGAAAATAATGAAAGTTTTCGCCACCTTCCTTTCTTCCTTCCGCTGATCATTTCATTCTTTTTTGACATACTATCGTGTTTTTTTTTTCTTTTTTTTCTTGATTGGACATTCGCATAAACAATTACTCCGCTTGAATGGTCACTTGTCCCTCGTCTTCCTCAGTCTGCCCTCCCTTGTCCTCGTTCTCGTTTCCTATCACAGTACCTCTTCCTCATTTGTAATTCATATTTCATTTCTTCGGCCTCCCCGTACTCCTCCTCATCCTCCTCCTTACTGACTGGCGGTCGTATGTCTTATATAACTACATCTTACCATCCTTCATCGTTGTATCTTATCTGTCCTTATCCGATCCTTTACCACTCCTCCATTGGTGAGAGGTGGAAGGGATGGGAAGGGAAGGGGTGTGCCTCCTCGCCTTTCATAACGCGGAGGGAGGGGAAAGAATACATTATCTAAGTGGTAATTTCAACTGGCGGGAAAGGAGCTAAATTATTTCCGCTCCCAGATGTGCATACCAGAGGAGGCTGCATCATCTGTGAGACGCATTTTCAACACCTATCAGTTTTTCAATGTAATCGTGAACTAGGAAAATAATAAGGTGTTACATTAGGTGAAGTAAATATCCCGAAGGTCGACTTTAGGTGTTTATGACGTACAATTTACACCTTTGAGAACACTGGAAGCATCAACTCATATATCCTCACCGGGTCGTGTAGGGGAGGCATATAGGAGTGTCTTGGGTAACGCGAGAGAGTGAAGGATAAGACGGAGAAAAGAAACCAGCGTCTTTGTTTTGAAACGTATCAAGACTGGAGGAGACTGACTCGGCCCAGCCCATCACCACCACTACCACCAATACTGCTACTCCCTCCTTCCTGCCTGGCACATCACACTCACCTCCCACTATAGCAGACGTCAGCAGGAGGAGATATGCCGCCAGCCTGTCTCGTAACGCCATGATTAGTAGGATAAGGGGCGGAAATTTTCACGGAACACTACTGCATTTCTCCAGACACGAGCGGGCACTGCTGGCTACTGGGGTGGGGACTTGGTGGGGCTGCGGATGTGAGTAAGAGGGAGGGGACAGGTGGGAGGCGGGAAGGAGGTGGGAGGTGGGTAGGAGGGGGCGGTAAGACGGGGAGGAGGAAGAGACGGAGGGGAGTTGATACATGCCGTCATTTTTATTTTCCGTGACGATTTACTGCCATGAAATCCTTCCGGGCCGAGTGAATCTTCTTCCTCATACGCCACGGATTTGAAATGCGTCGGGTAACAGGTGCAAATCCCGCTCAGCCTCCAGGTTATTCGCCACAAGGGAGCTTCCATTTTTACCTCACATTCGCTGACAACTCGAGTTAACATTTAAATTATGCAAAGGTTTCCCCTCCCGTCGAATGTGGAAACAGATCTACCGCTTGGCCGCCCTTCCATCCAACAGGCAAAGTGCAATTTTATGTCTAAATGGAGGCGAAGCAAGCGAGGCCAGAGTGAGACAAATAATATTGATGGTGTTCGTGTGGCAGTCATTGATCACACACCTTGCTCAGGTAAAAGTGTGGCAGAGACACCTGGCGCCTACCTGGCCAACTACTCACCTGGAAGCAGAGAAAACGGGGCCTGTGGTGGACTATGGTATTTTTTTATGCTGGTATGTAAGCAGGGAATTATTTTTTGACATCTCAATTTATTAATCTACTTTGGAATTCGTTAAGGTTTTCAAGAATGTTTTGGTGTTTCTAATTAAAGTATAGCGACGGTTCTGCTTCATCAGTGAAGAAACCCTTATTAAAATTCGATAAATTATGTGCAGGAAATCTTCGAAAATAGTAATTATGAGAGCGAAGTGTTTAAAATTGCAGGCACATTATGTGTTTTCGTAGATGTGCCAAGTTGAAGTCGAAATCGTAATATTTGTTGACATTAATGGGAAATAAAACCGTGTATAAGAAAATAAAGGCGACTGAACTGTAGTTTTAATCTCTTGATGCATTTTCGTTTGATATTTTATTTCGTTCTCTGTTTTTCTGTACTAGGCCTGTTTTTTCACTTTTTATTTACATTATTTTTTTTTTTTTTTTTTTTTTTTGTGGCGTGATACGGAGGTTGTTTCGGATTTATTCATGTATATATATTTTAAAGAGTTTAAAATGTAATGTTTTTATCTGTAATTATTGATGTAGATGTAATCGTAATGACATTGATGATAATAGTGGTGTTGCTATTACTACTGATGGTGGTGATAAGAAGTGATGATAGTCATAGTGATAATTGTAATAATAAAGATAAAAATAATAATAATGATAGTATTATTAGTGTTATTATTATTATTATTATTATTATTATTATTATTATTATTATTATTATTATTATTATCTTAATATTATTATTATCATCATTATCATCATCATAATTATCATCATCATCAATATCATCATTATTATTATCGTTATTATTATTGTTATTATTACTAGTAGTAGTAGTAGTAGTAGTAGTAGTAGTAGTTATAGTAGTGGTACTATTGTTGTTTTTATTGTAAATTATTACATGTAATTCTGTTCACTCAAATTAATTAGTCAGAGTACTTAGTAGTGTTTTAGGATGTAAATTCAATCTTTTTAAATCTCAGGCACGTCAAGGCGATGCTGTGAAGGCTTTAAATTTGAAGTTCTTTTAGTTCAAATGGGTTAATATTTATCATGTGTGTGCATGTGCGTGTATGTTTGTGTGTGTGTGTGTGTGTGTGTGTGTGTGTGTGTGGGGGGGGTAGTTAGGTGGGTGGGTGTGTGGGTGTGTGTATAGATGTGCGAGAGAGAGAGAGAGAGAGAGAGAGAGAGAGAGAGAGAGAGAGAGAGAGAGAGCTGTGGTAAGAATTAATGATGGAATTATTGTAAAGAATCTAATAAATAAAAACTATTTCTTAAACTTTGATACATAAACGGGACTAATAAAGGGAGGGAAAATAACCGTTAATTCTTGACTATAAGATCACATTGAAATAATGAAGTACTGGATACGTTGGATACCGCTCTTCCCTCTCACATTATCTACAAGGCGCAGCGCTGGAGATATTATTTTGAAGCTTAACCTAACCTTACGCTACTCAAAACACAGAGGCGTTTTGTATCATCACAAGTTATCCCTGATTTTTAACCCCTTTAGGTACTGGGACGCATTTTTATCATGAGTTTTGGGTATGATTAGACGATTGTATTTGCATTAGGAATAGTCTATGGAGGTCAGAAGATTAATGGCCAGAGTCTTCACTATTTTAATCCTCACACATGTTTCTAAAGCTGCATATTATTGCCAGATGGTAAGCAAAATATATATGAAAGCATGACATGGTACTGAAGGGGTTAATATAAATCTACCGACAGTTTCTCGTATTAACAGGAAATTATCACTTGCTAAAAATGTTTCCGTCTACGCCACTCTCGTAAGGAAATTCCCTTACTGATTTCTATGTAGTTTCTGGATGTTTGCTTAGATAGTTTGATCATCAGGTGGTGTGGTTTCCTTTGCCATGTCCAGAGTGTAGGTGATAAAAAAAAATTGCCTTAACGTTTCTGTGTTGAATATGAAAATTAAGACAATGATGCTGGTTTTCATTTCAATTTTCTGAAAAGTACAAAAAGACGTAAACAATTTGTGAGGAGGTGATAGGGTATTTAAAACAGCAATATGACACCACAATGCGTAATCATGTGTATTAACGTCGCATATTGTAAATCTGTAGTTTGTTTCCTTAGTTTCTGCAATGGGACATGAATCAAGCCTTTGTTACAAGATTATCAAACTTGAAAGGATCACAATGAAATGTGCAATGATATCTATATTAGCTTGTAACGCATTTTCCCAAGGATATACAAATTTCACCCTTATTCGAGTGATTTTCTAAATGTTTAGGGCAAAGGCAGCTCAATAAATTACATAACTAGGCATATTGACGTAGTATATTCTTTGTATGCTGTAAATCTAGTGCCACTTGCTTTACCTAATTCTGGAAAAGGTAACTTCGCTAATGATCAGTGCAATACAGTCATGCGTCTCAATATTTTCTAGTAAATACTGAATCAGCTTAGTATATTCCCAGTAAGTTTCTCCACAGTGTCACTGAGAAAATAAATTGACTGTGTTGTCATATCTGGTCTTAAAAGGTAATGCAGGGAGTAGATGATTGTTAGTGAAAAGCATCAGGTTATTCAATCGGTTTTCAAAATAGCAAAGTCTTGTGGCATGCGAAGTAAATCAAGAGAGGATAATTAGTCTGATAGGTAATTATTGGTGTTAATTTTGGGCTTGACTAAATCCGCAGTCAGTTTGTCCATGTGGTGACTTCACTGGTATACATCATCACAATTATGTACGTTGAATATTTAAGGCTCAGCAGCTCCTCCTCACGGTCTTCTTTTTATAAATCCCCATTCGCTTGGTCCATAACACCCTCTATATTCAATGGCTTAATAAGTGACTGGTGCAAATTTACTGTACTGTTTCGAAAGACAACACTGACCGCAAGTGGTTGGTGAAGTTCGAACCTTTGCATGCTTGAGGTTTTGATATCGAATGCAGTGAAATGTTGCAGTTAATTAATTGAAGGAAGAAATCTCAGGTTTGTAAAGACTTTGTTCTCTAGATAAGATTTTCAAAGGTTACTGAATGATTAAAGTCGTATTACTATAGACGTCTCTGTTATTCAGGATGCGAAATCATAATAAAGAAATTTACTTCGATTCCAGACAACTTGCACTTCTGCCTGTAGGAAATTGTTAGAGATAAGACACGGAAATATTTGATAACATGGACTTTATTTTCAATACCACTTAGTTAAAAGTGATTATCTAAGTTTTGCTATTTTTCATTACCAGTTAGAGTTAAAAGCTATGTCCCAACCTCCATTACTGTCAGTTAATTAAAAGCGATGACCCAAGTTCTGTTATTTCCACTAACAATTAGAGATAAAAGCCATAACCATGCTTCTCTTTCATTGCCATTGCCTGTAAAATTAAAACAAATAATCGAGCTCCTTTACTTCTCCTTCTTTCCATGTGATCTCGTTACTGTGCATCAACCTGTTACCGCCTGACAAGTCTTCCCATGATTATTGTAAATTTATCTATTCCTATTTTCGTTCTTGTCTCCAAAATACTTCACAAGCCTTAAAGAAACTAAACTTAACTTAGTATTCGTTCCTTTCTCTCTCTCTCTCTCTCTCTCTCTCTCTCTCTCTCTCTCTCTCTCTCTCTCTCTCTCTCTCTCTCTCTCTCTCTGTCTCTCTCTGTGTGTGTGTGTGTGTGTGTGTGTGTGTGTGTGTGTGTGTGTGTGTGTGTGTGTGTGTGTGTGTGTACTTACAAACTTATTTTCACATTTTGGTATGCATGTCTGGTGATGATGACAGTTTAAGGGATCAGTCAGAGAGTCATCTTTGTGTTAGTATCACCACGTGTCCTTCCGTGAACCACCCAGGCATATGGGTGGCAGATCGTGGCGCATCACTGGCCTGGTCTCGTGCTGCTTGTTCTTCCATAGCGTTTCTTTGTATTCGTTATAAGATCAAGTCATACTGTTTTGGTGTTATCTCTATAAATTTGTAACGTAAGGCTCCATTCTCTTCTTCCGCATTAAGATTTTTTTTCCCTCCTTTCCTTTCCTCTCTTTTCAACTTCTCTTGCCTCTATTCCTCCTTTTCTTGTCTTTTTGCCTTCATTTTTTCTTCCGACCTGTTTTTTTTCTTTTTGTCTATCCTCTATCGTGTTCCCTCTTATCATCCCTTCTCTCTCTCCCCTTCATTTCTGTTCTTGTTTCCCTCCCTTTCTCCCTTTCTTTTCCTTGTATCTTCTTGGAAGGAACATTTTTGCTCCCTGCCCAGCCTCCCCGCCTCTTCCTTCTCCACTCCTTCACTGTCCCCTCTTCTTACCTCCTCAGAACTTCTGTTTCTCAAAGAGTATATACATTTTTTTCATGTCAAAGGCAAGAAGGTCACAGCATTTATGAAAATGATTATCTTTGTCACAATCTATCGCTCCCAACTAACAAAGCATAGTTTGTTTTATTTATCTTTATTTATTTTATTTATTTATTTTTATTTATTTATTTATTTTTTTTTTTTTTTTTTTGTATGGGAGCCAGTAGGTCAAGTAATTTCTTGCAATTTCCTTAATGTTTTTATAGTATGGTTGCATCTGTCATTGTTTATGTCAACTTATCATAATAACCAAGCTTCTTCAGCACGACAAGGTTAAGTTCTGCTAGGTCAATTTAAGTTAGGTTCTGCTAGCATACCCTAATCCAGCTTAACATAACCTAACAAACCTACCATAACTTAACCTTGGCGTGATGAAGAAGCTTGCATATTATAATAACAATTAGGCATCAACAATGACAGATGTAACCACACTATAAGAACACTCAGGAAATTGCTAGAAATGACAAGAACTAAATATAAACGCCCCTATAAAACAAATAAATAGATAAATAGAATAAACTATACTAGGGTAGCTCCTCATCTAACAACATATTTACACATGTCTAACGTATCTCGTAAAGCTTCCTACCGAATCACCATTACGACAAGTCAACTGAGAAGAATCATACCAACTGTGCCTCCAAAAAGATCCTTAACCTCTTCAGTACCATGATACGTTTTCATATTCATTCTGGTTACTATTTGTTGATTTTATACATTTCAGAAACTTATGGAGGGGAATTAAAATAGTGAAGACTCTGGCCATTAATCTTCTGACCTCCATCCTTACTAATGTCAATAAAATCATCTAATCACACCCAAAACTCGTGGTAAAAATGCGTCCCAGTACTTCGGGGGTTAACCTCTTTAGTACCATGACACGTTTTAATATCTATTCTGCTTACTATACGGTGACTTTATCCAGCTTCAAATACTTATGTGGGGATTAAAACAGTGAAGATTCTGGCTATTAATCTACTCACATCCAGAGGCACTTCGTAATATAAAAAAAAAAAAAAAAATCATGTAGTTATACCAAAACTCGTGGTATAAATGCGTCCTAGTACTGAATGGGTTAAGACTGTGAGGTTTGGCGTGGGCTTATCTTCCCCTTGACCCTCACAGGCCTACCTTTACTGAGATGTTGAGTGTAGGTTAGGCTGGGCGCGGCTTTGATCTTGATGGTGATGGTGGTGGTGGTGGTGGTGATGATTGAGTCAGTTCATCATCCTTTTTGTGTTTGTCTTTCTCTTTATTCTGTCTTTATTTGTTTCTGTCTGCCTGTCAATCAATCTATCTATTTGTCTGTCTACTTGTGCTTATGTATGTATGTATGTATGTATGTATGTCTATAAATTAATATATCTTTTTTATCTATATGCTTTCTCTTTATTCTGTCTTTATTTGTTTCTGTCTGTCTGTCAATCAATCTATCTATTTGTCTGTCTATTTGCGTTTATGTATGTATGTATGTATGTATGTACGTATGTCACTATAAATTAATATATCGTTGTTTTTTTTTTTTATCTATATGCTTGTCTAGCAGTATATATTTCTATTCAGCTGTGTGTCACCAAGTCTGTTGTCTGTCTGTATGGCTGTCTGGCTGTCTGTCTGGCTCTGTCTGTCTATTTTTGTCTGTTTTTGTGCAACGTTTCACAATCACTGTCTTTTTTTTTTATACCATGTCTTGTCTATCTATGCCGCAATTTGTCCATCTCTCTCTCTCTCTCTCTCTCTCTCTCTCTCTCTCTCTCTCTCTCTCTCTCTCTCTCTCTCTCTCTCTCTCTCTCTCTCTCTCTCTCTCTCTCTCTCTCTCTCTCTCTCTCTCTCTCTCTCTCTCTCTCTCTCTCTCTCTCTCTCTCTCTCTCTCTCTCTCTCTCTCTCTCTCTCTCTCTCTCTCTTTATTTAAACAAAAGCATATACAAAGAACAAGGCTTAATACCCCACGTTGAGTATGGAGTTATTCCAAAAGCCTATAGTAGTATTGTTTTTGAGAATAATACATATAGTATACTATACATTAAGACATTATACGTGAAAAAAATAATAAATGAATAGAATACACTCCAATACAAAATTTCTTTACAATAAATACTACTGCAACACCAGCCGCGACGGGTGCCTGCCTCGCCACTTTCTCTCTCTCTCTCTCTCTCTCTCTCTCTCTCTCTCTCTCTCTCTCTCTCTCTCTCTCTCTCTCTCTCTCTCTCTCTCTCTCTCTCTCTCTCTCTCTCTCTCTAACATTCTGTCAGTCCCTTACTCTTTATCTTCCTTCTTTTACTCTACTTTCATTAATTTATTCATTCCTTTTTTCCTTTTACCTTCCTCTCTCTCTGGTCTAGTTCCGTTACCACCTCTCTCTCTCTCTCTCTCTCTCTCTCTCTCTCTCTCTCTCTCTCTCTCTCTCTCTCTCTCTCTCTCTCTCTCTCTCTCTCTCTCTCTCTCTCTCTCTCTCTCTCTAACGAATGAATGGATGGAGTTTTCATTCACACTCATTATATTGCTGTCGATGTATAACGTGCTTGCTTTTTAATCTCTCTCTCTCTCTCTCTCTCTCTCTCTCTCTCTCTCTCTCTCTCTCTCTCTCTCTCTCTCTCTCTCTCTCTCTCTCTCTCTCTCTCTCTCTCTCTCTCTCTCTCTCTCTCTCTCTCTCTCTCTCTCTCTCTCTTCTATCATCTGTAATCTGTGCAAATATAATTTCGGAATACAACTTCTACTTTAATCGTTACTGTGTGTGTTGGTTTCCGTGACTTTATTCCACGTCTTGCTATCTTATTTACTTGTGGTTTCTAAGTCTCCTTGTTTCCGTTAGTCACTCTTTCGTGGTTTGTAATACTTCATTCTTTTTCCTTCATTGTTGTTTACGCGTTGTGGAGGCAAGGTTAGGGTAGAAAAATGATTAAATGGTAAGAAGAAAGGTGAGAAAAGTAGCCGACTTCCCGCTACCGAAAGACAAGTCAGTTTGTTTATTTCTGGAGTTGTCTTGATGTTGCTTATCTGAAATTGCTCAAGTCGTAGGAGAGAGGAATAGTAGACCACTGTAATGTCCAAGATTGTGCCGTTATTGTTTACTGTGGAAAAGCGGATGGAAAACACGCTCAACTTTTGGGATTGTGAAAGTCAAAGAGAGAGAGAAAAATGATCGACTTGTTTAGTGTATTCTCATATTACCAAATTGTTGTTATTATTTACGGGTTAAGGAAACTAAGTTAAAAGAAAAAGTTTGAAAAGATACTCAACTTTCGGTTACGTAAATATCAGAGCTCGAAAAAAAAAAGGTTGGCTAGCATAGTTTTGGAAATGTCTTTATATTCGAAACTGTTCAAATAATAGGAAAGATGAAAACGTAAAAAAACTCTACTTGTATACCTTATACTGCTCATATGGTATTGAGACTTTCACTGGTGGCTCTCTAAAGGCTAAGACTGAGTTAGAAAGGTTGGTTATTTTTGTTCTGGAAATGTCTTGATACAGATGCAGTGTTGCGGAGAGTACCGGTGAAATGGAGTGAAGATATTGGTTGACTCTTGCATTATAAGGGTGGACAGAATAGGAGTGAGTGAGTAGAAAACCTTGCAAAGCGAGGGCCCAGTAGGGACGGGGAGGCATGCACTTAGCTAATTCAGGTGTGTGTGTGTGTGTGTGTGTGTGTGTGTGTGTGTGTGTGTGTGTGTGTGTGTGTGTGTGTGTGTGTGTGTGTGTGTGTGTGTGTAAGCATTGTGCACATCTTGCAAAGAAATATGAAAATGTGAAATAGTACGAGATTCCTTAAGGCATAGTAATGAAAATCACGAAAGAGCAAAGGAAACATGAAGAAGCTTGAAGTGACACACACACACACACACACACACACACACACACACACACACACACACACACACACACACACACACACACACACACACACACACACACACACACACACACACACACACACACACTAAAAACTATATCTTGTGTGTTCCCGCTCTCCACCAGTGGAAACACACAAGGTTCGTCTTAATTGTATTGTTTTCTGTGTCACTTACCCCTTTTTTCATGTCTCCCTTGCTTGTGATTGTAATTGTTGTGCCTTCTTAAACTTCATATTATCTTATGTTTTTATATTTTTCTGTACGATGTACCTTAATGATTTTATTTGTCTTTAGCCTGACAATGCTTTCTGGGAAGGTGAAACGTTGCAGTAAAGGAAGAAGGGGTATCAATGTTCACCTCATATATATTTGATATGTAACTCGTATCTAAATGTTTCTTGATTGTTATGTAATTGATGCGTGATTTGTTTGTAATCGCCACGTAATTATGTATAATCGCTGTGCAAAGCTTATGTAATCGCTGCATGATTCGTATATAATTGTTGAGTAATGTTAATGTTATTGCTACGTTATGCATATACATCTGCTACATCATTCATACATAATCGCCAAGGAACGCCCCTGTAATCGCTTCCTAATTTATACATAATTGCATATTGATCTGATATGTAATTATAACAATACCTATATAGCTGCTTTGTAATCCCTAAATAACTTGCATGTAATCCATATAATAACGTTACCTTCATCAAAACTTTAGAATTCATCATTTTATTATCATTTTCAAACAGTCTTGTTCTAAAGTTGCGATTTTCACATCAATTCCTCATCTTTGCAATGTCACCTTTACTATTACTTAACGCCTCACGATTCCCCGACTTGTCATTTATTACATTCCTACTCGGTTGTTAAATTTCTGAAGCATTCCAGGCTTTCATCGCCCTTCCAATGAATATTTCAAAAGTATAAACCTGGAACTTGCACGTCTATAACTCACAGATATATCATTTCTATCTCTATCATTTTTAAACCCGATATCTTTCTAACTGTAAACTATTTATCTGCTTTTTTTAGGTCAATAATTTCTAAGCGTATGATTTTCAAGCTTGTTGTTTGTGCGACATTCGTAATCCCATAATTCCTGGCTTGTAATTTTTTATATATATATATGATGAAATATAATATA
>NC_059279.1:14166940-14171940 GCF_017591435.1 Portunus trituberculatus | reverse complement strand
GATTGTTTACTAAGTATTCTATATTGGCGACAGCATTCTCAAACGTTTCGGTCACGACTTCTTTCCCAATGATGTAGTGAAAACTCAGTTTTCAACGAGCTTCCATGATTCTGGTGATAGTTGAGGGAATATTCTGTTTATATTTTGTGGGACAATTAGAAAAAAAAAAAGATATTTCGTGGGAATAAGCGGAGGCCTTGGTCAAAAGCTATGGTATTAATGGAAGCCTAAAGCGTGTAAGAATGTGTGATTCATGCCTCTTGGTAATGGTCAGGCTTGGACTACCGGGTGTTGGACGTTGGGTGAGGTAAGTGGGCGGGAAGAGCGGTAAGGAACAGACAGAAGCAGGAATAATATTAATAAAAGTATTTTCTCCAAGAAGGTTTTGACTACGTGTCTTCCTTTTCTCTCGTAGCAAAATAAGAAATATGAACTAATGATGATACTGTAATTCTTTTGTTTTTGTTTCATTTTCGTATCACCTTAAACACACACACACACACACACACACACACACACACACACACACACACACACACACACACATTCGCGTGGTGTAATGATATTGAAGGAAACTCAAATACACGTTTAGCATTCAAGAGAAGAATTATTTATCTGGACGTTAGGTGTAGGAGTGCCATTCTGAAGACTTCTCCCTCGCCTTCATAATCAATGTCATGCTCGTTAATAATTCTTGCTACTCAAAATCTACGAGTTTCCTTACGTTAATTTCTCGCGCAGATGTCACGCGCTTCCATTGATGCATGAAATACAATGTTGCCGTCTCCGATGTAATGAATTAAAAGAAAATAAAAGAATAATAGCACAGATGAAATGCTATTACTCCCCACTATATAGAACTGACTGGGAATGACAGCGACAGAGGACCTTGTTATCAAATGTTCCTTTTATCTCAGTGACTATTGTGAACAACGCCAGTGAAAGTGGTTAGGATGTTCAAGGGTGTTGTCATGAATTTAGTGGGAGTTTGATAGGAATTTGCAATAACAATGGGAAAATAAACTCATCTGCCTTATAGCTTTCTTTTTAAACAGTCAATGAAAATCTAAGATATTTCTAGGTATGAATAAGAAACTGATACATGAAAAAGAAAAGAAAGTAAGAGTTTGAGTAAAATATTGAAGGGAAAAACGCATTTGATCGCTTAGTAAATAATTAAAGCCGAAATTAGATACTTCTTCTGATAATCTGATGATCTTATGCACAGAAATGAAATGAAGAAAAATGAGATTGGAAAGTTTGGGTTGATTACTCAGGATATTATTATGATGTCTATGCTGCTACTACTACTACTACTACTACTACTACTACTACTACTACTACTACTACTCTCTTGTAACGAATCATAGCGCTTATTCAGACATTGGTAAGAGTGATAGTCCTTACCTTGCAGACTATGAATGGAAAGGAATAGGTTAACACGATCATCTGACACTTCCACATCCCCTCAAGGTTCATAGTCTGCATATCCTTGTGGCTCTTTGTCTCTGTGTTTGTTTCCGTCTCCTGCACCATGAAGCGAAATATAAAGTGTAGATATTCTCTCCTACTTGATGCAAATAGTCTTTGTAATTCAAGTAACCTAAATACGGAGGAAATAGATACGCGGGATATTTACAGCACCCGCCATACATTTCTTTATAAAGTTCATATATTTATTGACTATTGAAGCTGGAATAAATACACATACATATTCTCTCTCTCTCTCTCTCTCTCTCTCTCTCTCTCTCTCTCTCTCTCTCTCTCTCTCTCTCTCTCTCTCTCTCTCTCTCTCTCTCTCTCTCTCTCTCTCTCTCTCTCTCTCTCTCTCTCTCTCTCTCTCTCTCTCTCTCTCTCTCTCTCTCTCTCTCTCTCTCTCTCTCTCTCTCTCTCTCTCTCTCTCTCAATATTAGCTCATCTAGTGATCAACACACACTAATAAGACAGACGGTGTCCTCTTCAGATTACAGGCGCCCGTGACGTACGTGTGTTGGCGGGCACGTCACTCTGTAGGCGGAGAGAGAGAGAGAGAGAGAGAGAGAGAGAGAGAGAGAGAGAGTGTGTGTGAGTGTGTGTGATTAATGTGCCACTATTCTTGTTGTTTTATGCTGTTGTTCGTAGTAGTAGTAGTAGTAGTAGTAGTAGTAGTAGTAGTAACAACAGTGGCAGTAGTAGTAGTAGCGTTATTAGTTTTGTTAATAGTAGTAGTAGAGTTAGTAGTAACAACGCTACTACTACTACTACTACCACTGTTGTTATTACTATTACTGCTACTACTACTACTACTGCTACTGCTACTATTATTGTTGTTGTTGTCAGTATTACACCAAGACGACTGAATGTGGGGCCTCAGTCTGACTTCCGTTTGTCTCAGCAGCGAGGATTAATCTGTGAATAAAACCAGCGCCATGCAAGGCGGAGAGACGGATTTCCTATTCAAATATTAAAGAAGTTTCAAATATTATACTTTCCACTAGTCATCTCCTGGTTGTGTGTGTGTGTGTGTGTGTGTGTGTGTGTGTGTGTGTGTGTGTGTGTGTGTGTGTGTGTGTTCATACCTACTCTAGGCAGTATATCAGTGTGTGAGATCATCAGGGTTTAGAAGAAAAATAGTGCTAGTATCATTATTATTAGTAGTTGTAGTAGTCATAGTAGTAGAAGTAGTAATAGTAGTAGTAGTAGTAGTAGCAGCAGCAGCAGCAGCAGCAGCAGCAGCAATAGGAGTAGTAGTAATATTAGTAGTAGTTGCAGTAGTAGTAGTAGTAGTAGTAGTAGTAGTAGTAGAAGTGGTAATAGTACTAGTAGTAGTAGTAGTAGTAGTAGTAGTAGTAGTACTGATAGTAGTAGTAGCACTAATAGTAGTAGTTGTAGTAGTAGTAGCAGCAGTAGTAGTAGCAGCAGCAGCAGTAGTGGCAGCAGCAGCAGCAGTGGTAGTAGCAGTGGTGCAGCAGTTGTGGTAGTGGCAGTAGTGGTGGTAGTGGCAGCAGCAGTGCAAGCAGTGGTGCAGCAGTGGTGGTGGTGCAGCAGTGGTGGTGGTGGTGGTGGTGGCAGCAGCAGCAGCAGCAGGTGGTGGTGCAGTGGTGGTGGTGGTGGCGGTGGTGGTGGTGAGTGGTGGTGGTGGTGGTGGTGCAGCAGTGGTGAGCAGTGGTGAGTGGTGCTAATGCAGCAGTGGTGCAGCAGGTGCAGTGCAACAGTGGTAGTGTGTGGTGCAGCAGCAGCAGCAGTGGTGCAGGTGGTGTGTAGTGGTGGTGGTGCAGTGGTGGTGGTGGTGGCAGCAGTGGTAGCAGCAGTGAGTGGTGGTTGTGGTGGTGGTGGTAGCAGCAGGTGGCAGCAGCAGTAGTAGTAGTATCAATAGTAGTAGTAGTAATAGTAGTAGTAGCAGTAGTAGTAGCAATAGTAGTAGTAGTAGTAGTAGTAGCAATAGTAGTAGTAGTAATAGTAGTAGTAGCTGTAGTAGTAGTAGTAGTAGTAGCAATAGGAGTAGAAGTAGTAGTAGCAATAGTAGTAGTAGTGATAGTAGTAGTAGTAGCAATAGGAGTAGAAGTAGTAGCCAGCATATACATATATAGACATAACTAACAAAATAGAAAATTATTGGCATGATCCGTCGAGCCGGGGCTCCCTGACGGAATAATTTATAAAAACAAAAACAAAAAATTAAGTGAGGCTGGGTATAGTTAAATATTACTTGTATCTTTATCTTCATACACTTAACATACATATACATGTCTAAATATATAAACTACTTATTAGGCACATGTCTGCATACATGTATACATCAGTACACAAACACATGCACCCACATACATCAGTACACAAACTCATGAACCCACATACACACATACATCAGTACATAAACCCATGCACCCACATACACACATACATCAGTACATAAACTATATATCGATAGCCCTATCCCTAAGGACTTTGTAATGCAAGTAAATGTTTTTTTTTATTTTCTTTTTAAAATGATCTGGACTATCTGAAATGATTTTTATATCTACTGGCAAGTTGTTCCATAGTTGTGGCCCATAATAGAAGATGCTGTGTTTGAAAAGAATTGTGCGGTACTGTGGGCATATTATATTGACATCTTGTTGTCTGGTGCTGTATCTTGATTCCAATAATTTAAAAATTGGTGTTCCCTGTCTGTTTACAAGATTTTCAAAGATAAATTAAAGGAGAAAACATTTGTGTATAGAACAAAAATTAAGAAGCTTGTGCTCTGCGAAAATGTTGGCAGTGGAATCAAATTTTCCCAAGTTGAAAATACTTCTTGTTTTGGACTATTTTTACCTTGATGATGAAAGAAGGCCAGGTACATGCCCATAGTGAGACACAGTATACAAAGTGAGGATAGCAAAGAGTATAATAGATACTGAGAAGAGCCTCGACAGTGAAGTTGTTGCGAATCTTATACAATATGGCACACATCCTGGATAATTTGAAATAAACATCATTAATATGATACCTCCAATTTAAGTTTTTGTTTATATGAACACCTAAGAACTTCGTATGAGTTACATTTTTGACAACATTTCCCTCCAGCAACAATAGGGGCATTTGATAGTCTAAAGAGCGATTCTGAAAAAGAATGTAATTAGTTTTGGAAGTATTAATTGTTAAATGATTTGCTTTTGCCCATTGATTGATTTTTTCTAATTCGGTTTGTAAATTCCTGTGCAAGTTAAGTAAATCCTTATCAGCTAATAAAAGACTAGTATCATCAGCATTTATAGTGTATTTTAATTTTGTGCTTGCATTAGTTATATCATCTATTTAAATCAGAAATAGTATTGGTCCTAAGATTGATCCTTGTGGTACACCTTTTGTTATAATATCTGAAGTGGAGTAATGGTCATTGCAGAATACAGACTGAGTTCTATTTCTAAGATAGTTCTTGAAAAGTTGTAAAGGTACACCTCTAATGCCCTTATGCTTTAATTTATCAAGTAATATGGTATGATTTAACGAGTCAAAGGCTTTTGACAAGTCAATAA
>NC_059279.1:14151940-14159440 GCF_017591435.1 Portunus trituberculatus | reverse complement strand
TATGTCTTTATCTATCTCTGTTAGTTATTTATGTACAATCTATTTTCTTATCTGTCTTTCTGTCTCTTTCTGTCAATATACCTGTTCCTTTTTATCTCTCCTCCTCCTCCTCCTCCTCCTGCTTTTACTCATTCAAGAGGGAGACTGTAGGTGGAAAGAGAGAGAGAGAGAGAGAGAGAGAGAGAGAGAAGGCGGGGGCGAGGGGAGGAGGAAGCAGACCACGTCATATCTCCCCTCTCCACTCTCTCCCTCTCCCTCTCGCTCTCTCTCCCTCTCACCTCTTCCAATTCTCACTTTTTCTGTCGCCATTTTTTCACTTCCTGCCGGCGAATTAGTGCACCAAAGAGGAGTAATGAGAGCTTGGAGGCATGGAGGGAGAGGAGGGAGAGGAGAGGGAGAGGGGAAGAGAAAGAGAGGGAGAGGAAAAGAAGAAATGGATGGTTGGTGCTGGGTGCTATAACTCATGAGGGCAGAGAGAGAGAGAGAGAGAGAGAGAGAGAGAGAGAGAGAGAGAGAGAGAGAGAGAGAGAGAGAGAGAGAGAGAGAGGATGGTGAATGACAAGAAAGAGAGAAGAAGAAGAAGAAGAAGAAGAAGAAGAAGAAGAAGAAGAAGAAGAGAGAGAGAGAGAGAGAGAGAGAGAGAGAGAGAGAGAGAGAGTTTTTACTAAGATGGTCTCAAGAAAGTTTGTGTGTGGCGGAAGTGAGTCGAAGGGGGCTTACCTGGCTCTCTCTCTCTCTCTCTCTCTCTCTCTCTCTCTCTCTCTCTCTCTCTCTCTCTCTCTCTCTCTCTCTCTCTCTCTCTCTCTCTTCATAAACATTAATTATATACCTCTGTAAAAAAAAAAAAATCGGGCAAAATAATATCTTTTTAATTCTAGGACTTTATTTGCTTCATTAATTTCAAACGACAGAATTATTGTGTTTGATTTTACTCTGGGGTTTTATGCTCGTTTTCTGTTATTTTATTGTGATTATTTTTTTCTAATTTGCTGTGAGCTTCTTTTTCACAGAGCTTGATTTTTACGCAATTCAATCATAAGTAATGGGGAATAATTCTCTCTCTCTCTCTCTCTCTCTCTCTCTCTCTCTCTCTCTCTCTCTCTCTCTCTCTCTCTCTCTCTCTCTCTCTCTCTCTCTCTAGTCCATCAAGTAAGTGGGAGGTCCATTATCAACATCTCAATATCAATTATCCCTTTATTGTTCTCTAAGCTTCAACCCTTTCCTCTCTCACTCTCTCTCCTCTCTCCCTCTCTTCATCCCTCCCCCCCACCTCCAGCATCCCTTCAGCCTTCCCATCCCTGCATCCCTCTTCCTCCTCCTCCTCCTCCTCCTCCTCCTCCTCCTCCTTATCTTTCTCTCTCTCTTCTCTCTCTCTCTCTCTCTCTCTCTCTCTCTCTCTCTCTCTCTCTCTCTCTCTCTCTCTCTCTCTCTCTCTCTCTCTCTCTCTCTCTCACATATATGAAATTAGTGAGAATGAACTTTTTGAAATAGTAGACATACTATACAAAATTGGGCTTATGGTGAACACTGATAGCTTAAAACAAATGTGCTTTTCTTTAATGTATCTTAATTATCTATAAATAGGTGCATACGGGACACTATTCAACCATATCCTCGTTACATACACACAGAAGATGAAAGTAATACGCATTGCACTTCACAAACACCAACAAAACCGTACAAATTCTCTTCTCCGCGACCACAACTTTTTAACCCTTTCAGTACCATGACGCGTTTTCATATTTATTCTGCTTACTATTTGGCGATTTTACACAGCTTCAGATACTTATATGGGGGATTAAAATAGTGAAGACTCTGGCCATTAATATTCTGACCTCCATAGATCCTTCCTACTGTACATAAAATCTTCTAATCACATCAAAAACTAATGATAAAACCGCGTTCCAGTAATGAAGGGGTTAACCTGTGGATAGTACAGTGGTAACGCGCTGGCCTGGCATTGCTAAGGTCGGCAGATCTTGTCTCGTTCGGATTCATGAGTTTAAGCTGTTTATTGGGAGGTTACTGCTGTGGTTAGGGCGTCACAGGGAGTTGGGTTCACCTGGCTGACGTTCTGGAGAGCATTTTTCAAGACATTTGTCCCAGATTTTTGCGTTACCTTCTTAATCTTTAGGGAACTGGCAATCAAGTGGGCCTTTTCTTTTTATCTATTGTTATTTTCCTATTCCATAAAAAAAATAGACGTGATGGATAATGAAACTAAAACCAACGAACTTTAACTTTAAAACTAAAATATTCTGAAGCTACAGTGCTAGATATTCCCATTCAACAGGTAGTGGTCTTCCATATCAGTCACTCTCGAGGTGATCCAGCGACCTAACGCTGTCATTTTGCTGGATAGCACGCCCCACAAAATTTTATTGTTAGAGGAGTTAGAGGAACAAACTGTCATAATAGTTATGAAAACTCACATCTCGCTACTATTTCAAACACCGTCTGCCTTATGCTTACTGATATATCGCTATTGGTGTTGTTGGTATCTGGCATCGTTAACATTTGAAGTGACTATTGCTATATTATACTCATCGTTACACTATCATTTATCATTGTCATAATCATCATGAACAGTGATGCTACTGTTGTAATTACTATATTTGTCATTGATTTATCATGTTATTGATTCTCATTTTCTATGTCGCGATTATATTTTGTTGACATGTGTTATTCTCATGAAATTGAATGTGTATCCATATGTGTATGTGTGAATAGTATGTGTGCGTGTGTATGGGGATATGTATCTGTATGTCCGCTACATAGGTATGTATGTGCCAGTATTTTTGTATACTTTATGTATGTACTCATGCATGTATGTACTATGTGTGGTTACATATATGCATTTACATATGTCTCCACATGCCTGTGTGTATATATGTAAGTCAACGTATATTAGTGTATGGACGTGTTGTATATATATATATATATATATATATATATATATATATATATATATATATATATATATATATATATATATATATATATATATATATATATATATATATATATGTATTGTTTAAGAATGTGTGTGCAAGTATGAACAATCAATCTGTGTGTGTGTGTGTGTGTGTGTGTGTGTGTGTGTGTGTGTGTGTGTGTGTGTGTGTGTGTGTGTGTGTGTGTGTGTGTGTGTGTTTCACTGTTTGATCTGCTACAGTCTCTGACGAGACAGCCAGACATTACCCTACGGAACGAGCTCAGAGCTCATTATTTCTACATTTCCATATCTTATTCAGTCTCTTTATTTCATCTTTATTTTATATACTACTTCTTTGTTTATTGATATTTATTTGTTTATGTATTTGTTTAACAATGTGTTTTTTTCGTGTCCTTCTTTATAATGTATCACTTTTATAAGGAAACTAATTTTGCTTTTTTCGTATGCGCAACATTGGCTTAAAAATATTTAAAAGAATAATTGAAACAAAAGGGAAAAAGGATAAAAACAAAATGAAATTATTTAAGGTAGGGATCATAAAGAATATTTAATTAAAACCAACAACAGAGAGATAAACAAATATAGAAAAACCTCCACCAATTTTAAAACTTTTGAAAAATCTTGGAAATATGAAGTAAAGAAAATGAAGAACAAAACAGAAAACAGAGAGAAATTTAGTCACTGACAAGATTAAAAAAGATGCAATCATTCGAGTTGCTCAAACATTAACAAAAATTAAATGGTGTACATTTGCTTTGGTGCTGTTAAATTCGTGGGTAAAATTTATGAAAATGTTCATGTATGAACAGCAACAGAAATGAGCTGATATTTTTAAATTTAATTACAAGGAAAAAAAAACTCAAGAAAAAGATGTTTGCAAAACGTTGCATGAAAATATAGAATAGAAAACTGAAAAAATAGCGTTATTAAAGCATAGGAAAAGCACAATGATTATAATTCAGGAGACAAAATAAGAAATTATGACCAGAAGAGAAGTCCAAATAGAAATATGATAAATAAACTACAGAACTACGTAAATCTTCCAAGGCTGTAAATTTCTAAGACGTGCAAAACTTCTTGAAGTTGCACACGTTCTTCAAATTGTAAATTCTCCATGAAAAGAATGGCAAAATAATTAAGAAATTACTCCCTCATAAAATCAAAATTTCTAAAAAAAAAAAAAAAAAATGACGATAGCTTCTTGTATCTATTTTTGTGTTTATCATCTTCCTACCTCTGTCATTCTTTTTACTTCCTTAGTTTCTTCTTCATTTCTTTATTTTTGTCTAGTATTATTCCTTCATATGTGTTTAATTTCTTCGTGCTGTTTCTTGGGCAACAATCTCGGCAGGAATATCAGTTTCAGAAAATATAGATTACTGAAACCTGCAAGATTTCAGAAAATGTAAACTTCGAAATAAAAAAGTATAGAGACAGAAATCCTCCATAAATTTGACAACTACCATCACCAAAAAGAAAGAAAAGAATCAGAATCATAAATAAATATTGAAAAAGACATTGCAAATAAAAAAAAAAAAAATGAAAATCAGATAAACGGGTTACTGTAAAAGAAAAGTGAATGCTTCCAAAAACATAAAACCTGGAGAACCAATTACGAAAAAAGGCACGAAATAAAAAGAAAATAAATGCAAACAAAAAAAAAAGTGCAAAAGGCGTAGAATGTAAATCCTGAACGCTTACCTTTGACAAAAATAATAAAAGATCGATATAATCCGTGAAAACAAGTGAGAAGCGACGAGCGTAGTAATATCCGGGGATTCTCTCTCTCTCTCTCTCTCTCTCTCTCTCTCTCTCTCTCTCTCTCTCTCTCTCTCTCTCTGGTTGGCTTGTTTTGCCCATCCGTTTTGTTTGCATGCATTCTCTTTTGTGTGGAAAGATAGATAGATAGATAGATAGATAGATAGAGAGAGAGAGAGAGAGAGAGAGAGAGAGAGAGAGAGAGAGAGAGAGAGAGAGAGAGAGAGAGAGTGAAACACACACATCAAAGTGGAAATTAAATGACAACGTTAAGAATTACATCAGAGAGAGAGAGAGAGAGAGAGAGAGAGAGAGAGAGAGAGAGAGAGAGAGAGAGAGAGAGAGAGAGAGAGAGAGAGAGAGAGAGAGAGAGAGAGAGAGAGAGAGAGAGAGAGAGAGAGAGAGAGAGAGAGAGAGAGAGAGAAACCAAACACACACAGACAAACCAAACACACACACACACACACACACACACACACACACACACACACACACACACACACACACACACACACACACACACACACACACACACACACACACACACACACACACACACACACACACACACACACACACACACACACACACACACACACACACACACACACACACACACACACACACACACACACACACACACACACACACACACACACACACACACACACACACACACACACACACACAGTAGCAAAGTCGGCCTACTACCTCCCTTCTCCCAACATCGGCCTACTGCCCTCCTCCCTCCCCTTCTCCGCAGTTAGGCCTATCACAATATGAAAAGGGTAAACACACCAGCTTCCTTTTGTTCGGTAACGCTAACAAAAAATATACCTAGGCCTAAAAACGCGATTATAAACAAAAACAAACAATTACATAATCACAACAATTACAAAGAAATAGAGAAAATGACCAGTAGGCTTATTATTTCTTTTTAGTGGTGATAAAAGCTGTGGAAAATAGGCTTAGTATTTTTTGTCTGTATAACGAGGTTTTCAAAAGGGTTCGAACACGCGTCGTTGTGAAGCATTTAGTAAGACAATGAACCTCGTTTTAGGCCTGTGTTTTGACTTGCTCCATAGGTCTATTAGATTGGCTAAGGGAGAGGATAGTGTAGGGGAGCAAGGTATAGGGAATAGGTCTACACTTAACCTGTCTAAAGCATCTGTTTAAAATTTAGGCATCTTGTTGAGCGTTTCTCTCTCTCTCTCTCTCTCTCTCTCTCTCTCTCTCTCTCTCTCTCTCTCTCTCTCTCTCTCTCTCTCTCTCTCTCTCTCTCTCTCTCTCTCTCTCTCTCTCTCTCTCTCTCTTTATTGTATTTTAATGCACAAATTTATGTTTCTCTTTACAAATATGTAATCAAGTGTACAACACCATAATGTTGAAATTTTTATATATTTTAGTGTATCCTATGTAACATGAATAACTGCATTGTTATTATTGCTGTTATTATTACTGTTGTTATTGTTGTTGTTGTTGTAGTTGCTGTCGCTGTTATAGTCGTTTTAGTTATTGCTGTTACTTCTATCATTATCTCTCTCTCTCTCTCTCTCTCTCTCTCTCTCTCTCTCTCTCTCTCTCTCTCTCAGGGGCCCAATAACCCCGTCATTGAGGAAATATATAGCGGTATCCTCACCCTTTGAAGAGGATGCCCCCTGGAGCACTCTGATCACCTGCCCCATGCTCTCCCTCTCCCTCTCCCTCTCCCTCTCCCACTCCCAATCCCCCTCCCCTACCCTCCTTATCACCCTCCCTGGTCCCTTTCTCCGGCCTCTCCTTCTCTTCCTTCCTCACCACCTTTTTTCGTTTTATCCTACGGTTTCTTCACCTTCATCTTCTTCCTTCCTCCGTATCTGCTTAGGTTCTTTCTGTGTGTGTGTGTGTGTGTGTGTGTGTGTGTGTCACTGTTTGATCTGCTGCAGTCTCTGACGAGACAGCCAGACGTTACCCTACGGAACGAGCTCAGAGCTCATTATTTCCGATCTTCGGATAGGCCTGAGACCAGGCACACACCACACACCGAGACAACAAGGTCACAACTCCTCGATTTACATCCCGTACCTACTCACTGCTAGGTGAACAGGGCTACACGTGAAGAAGACACACCCAAATATCTCCACCCGGCCGGGGAATCGAACCCCGGTCCTCTGGCTTGTGAAGCCAGCGCTCTAACCACTGAGTTACCGGGCATGTGTGTGTGTGTGTGTGTGTGTGTGTGTGTGTGTGTGTGTGTGTGTGTGTGTGTGTGTGTGTGTGTGTGTGTGTCTCTCTCTCTCTCTCTCTCTCTCTCTCTCTCTCTCTCTCTCTCTCTCTCTCTCTCTCTCTCTCTCTCTCTCTCTCTCTCTCTCTCTCTCTCTCTCTCTCTCTCTCTCTCTCTCTCTCTCTCTCTCTCTCTCTCTCTCTCTCTCTCTCTCTCTCTATATATATATATATATATATATATATATATATATATATATATATATATATATATATATATATATATATATATATATTATATATTCTCTCTCTCCTTAATTTCCTTTCTTCCTTTCCTCCTTCCTTTGTTTCATATATCTATCTATCTATCCATCCATCCATCCATTCATTCATTCATTCACTCAACCATTTTCTCAACCTTCCTTCCTTTCTTCTATCCTTCCATCCTTCCATCCTTCTATCCTTCCTGTTCTCTATTCTGTTGCTGTTTGTCTGCCTGTTTATTTGTTAATTTATCTGGAGAAGTGATTTATGTAGACTTGTGAGTTAAATCTAATTACAACACTGTAAAGAAAAAAAAATAA
>NC_059279.1:14144440-14146940 GCF_017591435.1 Portunus trituberculatus | reverse complement strand
TTTTTTTAGAAAGCCATAATGTATAAAAAAAAATCAAAGAAAAGAAGAAATTGTAGGATACGAGAAATGTATGCGTTTGGTAGTTTCTTACAGTCCACTATCAGAAAGATGCTAAGTAAGTGCCCTACCCCCCTTAGAGAAATAATAATGGTGTGTATTTAGGCATTGTACAATTTTCTCCTGCTACATGCTAAGTAAGAGCCATACCCCCTTAGAGCAATAATAATGGTGTGTATTTAGGCATTATATACGTGTACATTTTCTCCTGCCACATGCTAAGAAAGTGCCATACTCCCTTAGAGAAATAATAACGGTGTGTATTTAGGCATTATATACGTGTACATTTTTCTCCTGCCACGAATAATAATACTTTAATGTTAAAAAAAAAAGGAAGAAAAGAAATATGCAAAAATACCACGATAGAGTTGTAAAAGTAAACAAACAACAGCTTTCTGTAACTATTTCTTTATGATTTATATCTTTTTATCGAGATTATGACGCCATGGAAAATGTAACAGAGAGGAATAGAATGAGGATTCCCAATAAAAGAAGGAAGAGCAGAAAATAAAGAGAAGATTTAAAAAGAAGAAGAAAACATGCCGATGCGATAATTAACTTTTGTTAAATATGAAATATGAGAAAATGATGTTCCTCGCGTCCTAGAAAATTAAACAATAGAAGAAAGAGATGGAAAATTTAAGAAAACATGTTAACGATAAGTGTTTCATGTTTGTATTTCAATCTGTTTTCCTTATATGTAGTGTGAAGAAAAAATGAAAAGATACGAATGAGTGAATTAGCCCGAGAAGAAATAGCAGATAAGAGAAAAACGGGAGAAGAAAGGGATGAAAAATTAGAGAAAACATGTTAACTATAAGCGTTTCACTTCAATCTTGTTTTCATTATGTAGTGTGGAGAAAAATTTAAAAGAGATGAATGAGTGAAATAACATGAAAATAGATAGGAGAGGAAAGAAAAAAAAGGAAAACCATCAAAACAAGGTAACATGTTTTGATATAGACTTTTTTTTATTTCTAATGTGAAGAAAAAAAATGAGAGAAATAAAAGGTGTAATTTCCTTCTCCTCTCAAAAAAAAAAAAAAAAAAAGAGTGGGAGAAAGGAAAGGAAAGGGAAGTTGTAAAAGAAAAAGCATGTTTACTCTAAATTTTTCGTGAGGTGTAATTCGATTGAACCACCGGAAACAAAACACTCAGGCGCTGACGTGACGAGTTTGTACTTTTACGTCAAAACTGTTAAATCTCTCTCTCTCTCTCTCTCTCTCTCTCTCTCTCTCTCTCTCTCTCTCTCTCTCTCTCTCTCTCTCTCTCTCTCTCTCTCTCTGTGCTCGTCTTACACTTTTTAATCATCGCATCCCTGAACGTAAACCAATGAGTCTTGTTTACCGTTCATTTCTTTGTTTCATTTTGTTTCATCCCGGTTTTCCTTTTTTGTTCCTCTTTTTTTTCACGTCTAATTACTGGTGTCATTATGTTTCTCCTCCTCTTTCTCCTCCTCCTCCTCCTCCTTATCATCATCATCATCCTTTTCCCCCTCTCCGTTTTGTCCATTTTCATCCTTCTCTCTTCCTCTTTCTCTTTTGTTTTCCTTCCATTTTTCTTATTTTCTTTTCCACTTACCTCCTCCTCCTCTTTCTCCTTCTCTACCTCCTTTCCATTACTATAATCTACTATATTTTGTCTTCTTCTTTTTATCATCATCATCATCATCTTCTTCTTCTTCTTCTTCTTCTTCTTCTTCTTCTTCTTCTTCTTCTTCTTCTTCTTCTTCTTCTTCTTCTCCTCCTCCTTCTCCTTCTTCTTCTTTTCCTTTTCTTCTTCTTCTTCTTCTTCTTCTTCTTCTTCTTCTTCTTCTTCTTCTTCTTCTTCTTCTTCTTCTTCTTCTTCTTACTACTACTACTACTACTACTACTACTACTACTACTACTACTACTACTACTACTACTACTACTAATAATAATAATAATAATAATAATAATAATAATAATAATAATAATACTTTTACCACCACCACCACCACCACCATCACCTATCCTTACAATTCAGTCCACCACACCACACCACCACCACCACCACCACCACTTATTTCACCATCATCATCATTACATCAGTATCTTCACCGCCACATGCACCATCACCCTCACAACACCACAATTACATCACAATTACCACCACAAATCACTTCCCCATAACCACACCACACCACACTACGAATTATCATCACCACACTTCACCACACATCACCACCCACTACACCACTGCTGCCCTGCCTCTCCAATAACCACACCTCATTTGGCAAGGGAACAAGGGGCGCGTCACGGCCGTGTAAGCAATATGGGTGGTCAGCTCCATAATAGATGAGCGAGCAATTATCGCCCCTCGGGACCCCACGATTTAGAGCGATCTGATGCAGTGTTTACATAATTCATTAGTGCTCAGAGAGAGAGAGAGAGAGGGGACAGGACGGAGGGGTTAGCTGAGT
>NC_059279.1:14124440-14129440 GCF_017591435.1 Portunus trituberculatus | reverse complement strand
CTCTACATTTATGGATACATTAATTTGATGTATTAAGGTAGCTAATGTTTATTTATTATATTACACATCCACTGAACTTTCTGCATTTATTAAGGCATTATTATACACGTAATATACATCTATCTTGCATTACCACGTTAATTTATTCACTCATGCAGGAATTAATCACATGGGAGTGAAAACGGTAACGTCTATTCAAGCAGATGAATATAAAGTCTTGTGTTTTATACTTTCCCCCTGTGTTGTTAGGAAACTTTGCTCTTCTCGTACTATTAGTGATGATAACAGTAATAGTAATGATAATTGTAGTAATAATGATAATAATGAAGTCGTCGTTATCATCATCATCGTTATCATCATCATCGTCTTCTTCTTATTATTATTATTGTTGTTATTATTATTGTTATTATTATTATTATTATTATTATTATTATTATTATTATTGTTTTATTATTATTATTATTATTATTATTGTTATTATTATTGTTATTATTATTATTATTGTTATTATTATTATTCCTTTTCAATGGGGAGTTTTCATAACTAATCCACCAGATGTCACCGCTGCTACATGGTCTTGCTGACATGAGCTAGATTATTGCTGTATTAAATCCCAGGCGCATACAGATGCATAGAACATTGATTACGATAATACTGTGGACATTCTGTATCTACTTTTAAATATTCTGCATGGATAATTTTGGGAGAAAATAGAAATATTTTTTTGTGATTATCTTGTAATTTTGCTATCAATATCTTAAATGCGGCATAGAACAGGTCTAAAATCTATTTATTTGGATAATGAAACAAATTAAATCTTTGACTGAACTATATAGTATGACCCACCTTACTAAATAACATCGTGATATACGGGGTTTAGTTATTTTCGTGGGAATTTTAGCATCGCTTTTATCAAGATCAAGAAGTGACAAAAACAATCGAGGAAAGACTAAGCATATCACTGGACAGCTGTAGAGTGAGGAGAGAGAAATATGATAAGTTTTTCTCCTCCTCATGGCGTAGTGACGTGGGCATTACTGCAGGAATTAACTATTTGTCCAACAATGTGTTTGTTAAGTTAAACAGATGGGCAGCCCAGGTTGGGTTAAACAGCAACACACTCGTCAGGATACTCGAGTTGCCTATTTTTAATCAAAATTGTAGTTTCCATATATAAGTAAGTTCATCTGTGTGGTTTGGAGTTGTAAGTGACACAGACATGTTGTTTTCATGTTTACTGCCAACTGGATTACTACATTTCCGATCAAGGGTGTACTCTTTTTTTTTTTTTTTTATACTGTGGACATTTCACGGGAATTTATGGGCTAAAGGGGCACCTCCTACCTCAAAGCCCACCCGTTAAGAAACCTTTGCCCCGAGTGAGGAAGCCCAACTTACATTCGGACCGTGGAAATGTGGAGATGACCAAATAAGCCTCAATCCCAGTTCACGAGAAAATCAGCTTATCTACATTTGTTCATGGATAGGGTTTGATTTTGCCTGTGTTACTACTTAGAAAAAATATGTAGAAAAATATATTATAACGAATAATTGTATCTCTGTGTTTATAGAATGACACTGCAGGTGAGAGCGAATGGGACACGTACGTGCTGCCACCTGGTGACAAGACAACCACTAGTTCTGAAAACTCCCCATTCCCATAATACATATAAAGACGGCCGCGTTAAGAACTTGCTTGTTCTTTCTTAGTATTCCTTTGTACCGCTTACCCAGTCCCTTTCCTCCTCCCCTCTGTAGCTGCAGCCGCCTGGTCCACCGGGTCACCTGGGGCCGCCGCCGCCGCCCAGCATCTCCTGGCGCCACACGTCACCTGGTCGTCCCCGCCTGCCACCCAGTACGATCTAGCCTCGTATTCGCAGTTCGCTAAGTTCGGCTACGACTACCTGCCCGACCACGTCACCTCCTCACTCACCATGCAGAAGGACGACCTCAAGAATATGAATGCTAATCTAGGTGAGTCACGACCAGATATTTTATCTTGGACTCAGTATTTTTTTATTCTTTATTTAAAAGGGGAAAGTTGGCCAAGGGCAAAAAAAAGAAAAATTAACCTCTCCAGTACCATAACACATTAACATATTTATTGTGTTTACTATTTGTTGATTTTATACAGCTTCGGAAACTCATATGGTGGGTTGAAATAGCAAACACTGGCCATTAATCTTCTAACCTCCATAGACCCATCCTAATGTCAATAAAATCATATAATTACGCTCAAAACTCATAGTAGAAATGCGTCCCAGTACTGAAGATGTTAAAAAGGCTCCCTTAATTATCAGTCCCTTTGCAGGTTAGAAAGAGTTAGCCAAAAGAAAGGGATAAATGTCTTGAAACCTCCCCCTTAAATGAAGTCAAGTCATTGGAAATTGAAAATACAGAAACAGATAAGGGGTTCCAACTACAAGATACGTAAGTATCTTGTAGTTAGAGAGAGTATCTCTCTCTCTCTCTCTCTCTCTCTCTCTCTCTCTCTCTCTCTCTCTCTCTCTCTCTCTCTCTCTCTCTCTCTCTCTCTCTCTCTCTCTCTCTCTCTCTCTCTCTCTCTCTCTCTCTCTCTCTCTCTCTCTCTCTCTCTCTCTCTCTCTCTCTCTCACACACACACACACACACACACACACACACACACACACACACACACACACACACACACACACACACACACACACACACACACACACACACACACACACACACACACACACACATGTGACAGCATTAACAAATACACAAACCTTACTCTACAATGTCAAAATAATAAAAAAACGAGGAAAAAAAAAACATCAAATCCAGTTTTTAATTAAGAGAGCGAGGCAACACTTCCTTTTGAGTGGAGATAGAGCACAAAATCATACAATCCAGTAGCATTAACGTAGATTAAAGTAAGAGTGAAAACCAGATGAAATAGCAAAGGTTGCACCACCTGTTGGAATGAAATAGTAATGAGGAATTGAGCTTTACGTAACACCGGCACCTGGTCTGTACATCGCTAGTCACCTGCACACACGGTAGATAAATGTATCAGTTCTCTCCGCTCACCTTTAACACATGGAATATAATCCCTATCCTGTCTACTGCCGGTTACCTGTTGCCTACACAGGTGCGGATCACTTTTCTATGCAGGCTCCAACTGAACCACGGGGAAAAGAGAGAGAGAGAGAGAGAGAGAGAGAGAGAGAGAGAGAGAGAGAGAGAGAGAGAGAATTCATAACAAATCATCACAAATGCAAAAGACACAATCTGCACATGAACGAGGCAGAAACCGTCCAACTCAAAATAGAGTGCCGTTTTGCCATTTTATATCACACAGCTCTCCCAAGCAGAAATTCCGCATAACACTGGCAATGATAACGATAGTAAGGATAATTTTTATGGTAATATCAGTATTAATAATTATATATATATATATATATATATATATATATATATATATATATATATATATATATATATATATATATATATACACACACACACACACACACACACACACACACACACACACACACACACACACACACACACACACACACACACACACACACACACACACACACACACCTTGATACAGTGAATGAATAAAGATTACGGAGTTGAATCCTTAACGCTTTCACTTCTAATTATTCTTTAGCATGGTCAAATACAACTTTTAAGTAAATATTTTTTTTATAATCAAATCCTCTTAAAGTACGTTGTTATATAGCTCGGTAATGAACGTCACAGTCTTCATCTTTCTTTATATCCATGGGAACGATTTATTACAATAGTGTTAATGGTGGCAAGAGACACCCATAATAGTTAAAGGGTTAACATGCATCACCAGGCACCATTACTAACAAAGGCCACTAAGAACACCACTTCGCACTCCACCTAACGTTTACTTTGCTTTATTTTTGCGAACGACGACACCTTTCTCGCAGTTGTTGTCTCCGGTAGTAACACTGTACATGATTTTATTATTTTACTTTTATATTACTCTTCCTTTTTTACCCTCATCTACGCAAGCGGATGTACGCAAATGTCAAGTTGTCATTTTTTTATCTATTTTCTTTTTTTTCTTCTCCTCCTCCTCCTCCTCCTCCTCCTCCTCATAACTTTCCTCACCTTCAGCCTCCGCGGCCACACACCAGTAACAACAGCAATGATATCGGCACTACCAATAACAGGAGACGCAGACCCGTGTGCCCTAAACTAACGCTCCTTCCCCGGCAGGCATGGAGCGCGGCATGGAGGCTGGCTACTGTGACTACTCCCTCGCACACGTGGAGAAACCCAAGTTCGATCCCCTGGTGCAGTCAGTCCGCGGGGGACCCATGGTGAGCGCGCACCACCACCACCATCACCACCACCCTGGAGCCGCGGGCGTGGGTGTGGTTGGGGTGACACACGACGCTACCACGGGTCTTCCAACACCCACAGGGGAGGTGACCCACGACCCCATGACCCAGCTGCAGGCGTGTGCTCGCTCCCACCACCTGCACGCCTGCGTCAGATAAGAGGCATGGGCGTGACTGTAGGCGCCCTCGTCCTGGCTCGTCGTTGCTTGGTGTGGTTCGTTGGTCGGTTTTCTTATGTTTTTATGTGTTATTTTCGTCCTTGTGTCTGTCGTTGTGTAGGTACGTAGCCTCTGTTGTTGAGAGAGAGAGAGAGAGAGAGAGAGAGAGAGAGAGAGAGAGAGAGAGAGAGAGAGAGAGAGAGAGAGAGAGAGAGAGAGAGAGAGAGAGAGAGAGAGAGAGAGAGACAGGATGGGGGATGGGAGTGCCTAGCTGATTGATTGACTGAATGATTGATTAATTTAATGCAACTGGGCCATATAGCAGAGAGAGAGAGAGAGAGAGAGAGAGAGAGAGAGAGAGAGAGAGAGAGAGAGAGAGTGAGTTAGTTGATGAAAACTGAAATTACAAGGAGAGCGAGGTATGGCGGAATTAAAATGTGTGGAAAATTATCGCAAAAGTAAACAATTTGGTGTTGGTGAAATATGT
>NC_059279.1:14106940-14114440 GCF_017591435.1 Portunus trituberculatus | reverse complement strand
TAATTATAAAGATTTCTTCCGACCACGAGAGAGAAAGATGCAATAATAAAAGACTAGAACCACTATGATGATAATTACTGTATTGAGGACAGTGATGGTGATGATAGTAATAATGACAATAATTATTATAATAATAATAATAATAATAATGATAATAATGATAATAATAATGATAATAATAATATTGATAATAATGATAATAATTATAATAATAATAATAATAATAATATAATAACAATGATAATAATGATAATAATAATACAATCACTTTTCTCGCCACAGTCACGGCGATGAAATGTGCTGTCTTGTACTGAATATTCTCAGGTCATTAATTCATCTTTCATACCTTCATGTTTTGTTTTTTTTTCTTATACACCACAACTAACTTATGAACCATTTTAATGTTTGTGTGTGTGTGTGTGTGTGTGTGTGTGTGTGTGTGTGTGTGTGTAATTCACCACGGTCGTCTGCTGGTCGCCCAGCCAGCCTTTCCCATTACGGAGCGAGCTCAGAGCTCATAAACCGATCTTCGGGTAGGACTGAGACCACAACACACTCCACACACCGGGAAAGCGAGCCCACAACCCCTCGAGTGACATCCCGTACCTATTTACTGCTAGGTGAACAGGGGCTACACATTAAGAGGCTTGCCCATTTGCCTCGCCGCTTTCCGGGAGGTGTTTGTGTGTGTGTGTGTGTATCTGTGTGTGTGTGTGTGTGTGTGTGTGTGTGTGTGTGTATCTGTGTGTGTGTGTGTGTGTGTGTGTGTGTGTGTGTGTGTGTGTGTGTGTGTTGGCTATCTAAAAAGGAGTTATCTGTTCCAGTTAGCGCCACAATTCAGAATTTTCCTGAACTTTCGTAAACAGTGAGGTGACATTTATGTTTTCATCGCATATTTGTCAAGAGGATATAACAGCGATTATTGTAAAATGTAAAGATATGACAATGTATGCTCGTATGTAGCGTGAATTTACTAGAGCATATTGAAGCTATCTGTCCTGTGTCGAGTAATTCTTCTAGCATAGATAATTCTAGTATTGGTTATACAAAAAGATAACAAAATAATGGAATGAAGAGGAAGCCATCAGACCAACACGTGAAACACTTACCAATATTCACCTATCATTGCTATCCGTAAACTGATGTAGTCTTCTCTATTGACTTGACATTAACAACCTGATTACCAATTCTATCCAGTCATGTGAAATAAAAAATAACTTTCTCATTTTCTTTTCAAATATATCTTTAAGTGGGTATTTTTGTTGTTGTTGTTGTTGTCTTATGTTGCTTTTATTACTTTTTCATTTTCTTTTCAAATATATCCTTAAGTGGGGCTTTTTGTTGTTGTTGTTGTTGTTGTTGTTGTTGTCTTATGTTGCCTTTATTGCTTTCTCATTTTCTTTTCAAATATATCCTTAAGTGGGCCTTTTTTTTTTCTTTTTTTATGTTGCCTTTGGCCAGCTTTCCCCTCATACATAAAAAATGAAATGTACTCCCATCCTGGCTAGTAACAAGATGCTTTCGAAATCCTGGCGTGTAAGTCATTCCTTTGGCTTAAACTGTTTCAAAAGGAAGGTTTCAAAACGCATCATTTTGTATAACCCTTACTTCTGTAGCCTTTACTCTTCGGGGATTTGAACCTTCACGCTGCCCTCCATTTAATCCTTTCTTGTCTTTTCTTGTTTTTTTCCTGCCACAGCCACAGCCACTCTTACGTATGGAAAGCTCGAGTCGCTTAGAAATAATCCTTTGTTATACTTCTAATACTCTATGAATAATAAAAATTTTTGTCATATGTAAGCCAGTTTTGTGTCCATAATAGTTAAAAGTCAAAATTTCGACGTTAATAAGCATCAACGACACAACTGAGGAAGCGAGACTTGGCAACCACCACGAGTGAGTGAACTCTGCTATAAAAAGTATATTATTCCAGAAAGTCACAATCTCTTTCTCTCTCTCTCTCTCTCTCTCTCTCTCTCTGACCTTTCCTATCCCCTCTTCGTTGTGTGCTTTCGTCACTGTATAACGAAAGGGGAGGAGGGAGGGGGCCAGGAATGGATGGAATGAGTGTCGGGAGGAAAGGGGAACGTTGCTTGATCTTTTCTCCGTAATAACCTTCCATTTCCGCCACTGTAGGCCATGACGTCATTTCTTTATGGTTGTCAACTTTCCTATAATTCCTTTACGTGTGTGTTTTTTTCTTTCTTTCTTTTTTCTTTCTAACTACTACTTTATTTTGTTTATTTGTTTGTGTTTTATGGTAACTTTTTTTTATTTGATTTTTTCTATAATGTTTCCTTTTAACTTTTCTTCATCTTTTTTCCATTTCATTTTTATTTTCTTATTTGTCCAAGCGTTTTTATTTGTATATGTGTATAAGAGAGAGAGAGAGAGAGAGAGAGAGAGAGAGAGAGAGAGAGAGAGAGAGAGGTGCAATCACTACCAATAATGACCTACAATAAGAAGTAATGGCAGTGCAGGTAAATGGCTCGTTAAGGTAATCAGACACTGACAAACCTTCGTAAACATAATGGCGTTAGCAATACAATTACCTACCTTTCTCTCCTCCTCCTCCTCCTCCTCCTCCTCCTCCTCCTCCTCCTCCTCCTCCTCCTCCTCCTCCTCCTCCTCCTCCTCTTTATCACAATCATCATTAAAGGTATACGTGGGAAAGTAAAGCAGTTGTAACTCTTAATTTTAATAGGTTTGGGTTTTGGTGCTTTGGAATCCAGTGCACCATGTCAACTTTCGTACATTTGCCCGTATTCTGAAGCTCTTTGCTCTTTCATCACGACTATTTCAAAAGGTCACAGAATTGATTAGCCGGATTCTCAAGGTTGTTTCTCCTGTTGACAATGTAAAATCCTGTTGATATTTCACTAGAACCATAAAAACACCCTTTAATTAAAATCCGTGTATCATCATTTATATCAGATTTTCAAGGGTGTTTCTCCTCTTGACAATGTAGAAATCTTGTTAATATTTCACTACAACCATAAAAAAAAAAAAGAATCTTGAAAACCCGAGTATCTTAATTTACGGGACGTCATTTTAAAAGGCCATAAAGATGATCAGCCGGGTTGTCAAGAGCGTTTTTCCTGTTGGTAATGTAGAAATTTTGTTAATGTCTCACTAAAACCATAAAAAAAAAAACATTCTTGAAAACCCGCGTATCATCATTTTCATCGTTTTGAAAGGCAATGAAGACCATCCGGGTTGTCAAGAGTATTTCTCCTGTTGACAATGTAGGAATTCCTTTAATGGCTCACTAGAACCACAAAAACATCCTTGAAAACCCGTATATCTTCACAGAGATGATCAGACGCGTTCTCGAGAGTGTTTTCTCCTGTTGATTATGAAGAAATTTTATGAATCATTGATAAAATTACTATATTATTAACAGGTGAACCATTCTTGAGAACTTGAAACTATTAAAACGTTTTTATATCTTCATCTACGGTACATCGTTTTAAAAGGCCATAGAGATGATTAGCCGGGTTGTCAAGAGTATTTCTCCTGTTGACAACGTAGAAATCTTGTTAATGTCTTACTAGAACCATAAAAACATTCTTGAAAACCCGCGTATCACCATTTACATCGTTTTGAAAAGCCATGAAGACCATCGTTTTAAAAGACCACAGAGATGATTAGCAATTCTCAAGAGTGTTTCTCCTGTTGACAAAGTAGAAATCTTGTTATTGTCTCACTAGAACCTTAAAAACATCTTTGAAAACCCGTGTATCTTCATTAGTGGCTTTGTGAGAGTAGTGGAGATGAGACCAGAAGTGTTTCAAAAGACGGTCCTAATTGAAAGAAGCACGTGGTGTATTGGTGTGTTTGTCATTCTACACGATGTACATTTAGCGTCCATAGCAGGGCTCGGGAAACAGCGGTAAGGAAAAAATTAATCTTTGGGATTGATAGATATACAGTAAACACAGGAATGAAAATGTATAAAGACTTGTACTTTTTTTTCTTTACAATTTTGATTTGTGCCTTTTTTCCTCGTACAGAGAGAGAGAGAGAGAGAGAGAGAGAGAGAGAGAGAGAATTTTTAATCGTTTTACTGAGATATGGAACAATTTCAAAGCGATATAAACAATGAAATCTTTATAAACATCGACAATGAAGTAAAAAAAAAAGTTGGAGAGGGAATTAAAAGAATACATTTAATAATTTCTAGCCAATGCAATGCTTAGAGGTGGAAAGTGTTGAACAAAGAAAAATGATCTCGGGGTGCTAATTAACCCCTTAAGTACTGAGACGCATTTTTTCCTTAATTTTTGGGTATGATTAGACGATTTTATTTGCATTAGGAACAATCTATGGAGGTCAAAAGAATAATGGTCTGAGTCTTTACTATTCTAATCCAAACAAATGTCTCTGAAGCTGTATAAGACCGTCAAATAGTAGCCAGAAAGAATATGAAAACGTGTCCTGGTACTGAAGAGATTAACCCCTTGAGTACTATGACGCGTTTTCCTTTTCATTTTGCTTACTATTTGTTGATTTTATACAGCTTCATAAACTTCTATTGGGGATTAAAATAGTGAAGACTGTGGCCATTATTCTTCTGACCTCCATACACCCTTCCTAATGCAAATAAAATCCCTAATCACACACAAAATTCATGGTAGAAATGTCTCAGTAGTGAAGGAGTTAATGAGAGGAAAACACGTGGCAAATAAAATAGAAAGTGTCGATTTACTATTTTGAGGCACGAAAAATTCAAAACACTGCTTATAAAAAAAAAAAAATGTTTCCAGATCCCTAAGGCTATAACAACCCTCTCAAAATATATAAGTAGTACAAAATAATAAGTTACAACAGTTTCCATTACAGGTGTGGCATTACTGAAGCACATAAATAGTCATGGAGGCAACTGTGGCGTCACTTATCAACTATCCTTATACTATCTGTTCGTTGCAGCGGTGCATGGAAGAGGGGGGTGGAGGGAGTGAAGCTATGAATGGGCTGGTGGGGGGAGGTGGTGAGGGTGGTGGACTGGAGGCATGAGACGGATGATAGGTCTTCGGGATGCATGTGGTGGTGGTGGTGGTGGTGGTGGTGGTGTTGATTCTTGTTTTGTATTTGGCTTCTTGAGGGAATGTTTGCGTATAGGATGTGGAGGAGGGTGTGCTCGAGGTGGAGGGGCGTGTAACATTGGTGCCGAGGTGTGGAAAGTGGTGTCTAGTGGTTTTGTGTGTGGCTTTTTGTGGAGGGAGTGTTTACGTAATGGCTTGGATGGAGGAGGATGGTAATGGCTGGGTATATGGAAAGGTTTATCAGGTGGCGTCATTTTAACACTCATTTGTTTGTGTTTACCTTTTAAATTTTCGTTTTCTTCCTCATCAGAATCTTCATCAATTTTCTTTGACGGGATGTACTTTTGCGGGGTGACCATTCTATTTGTGTCCTGGCGGTACAGTGATGGAGGTGTATATGAAGATCTGTCTGTGTTGAACGTCGCCATTACTCTCTTGATCTTCTGTATGTACTCCTTCATGTCCTTATGCTGAGCGCTCTTGCTGTGAATTACCTTGTACCCATTCTTTTTCTCTTCACTCATCTCCATTTTCTCTTCCTTCGATTCGCCTGAGTATATTTCATCACTCTTTTCTTTCGATTCATATTCCTCATCCATTCTCTCCGTCATGTGTTCGTTTGACTCTTCACTCGACTCGTATCTATCCATTTTATCAATTTTCTGTTGATTCTCCCCGCTACGTTCATCACTTGCTTCCATTTCATAAGATTTATCAGCCTCCTTTGATTCCTCTTCGTATTTCATCATGGGTCTCTTCGTTTTGTCGCCTGAGTACTTCTTACCCTCCATTCTTACCTGAGAAGGCGATTTGGGTTTGTAGTTCTTCATATTCGTGCTAGTATCGTGTTCCTCTGACGATTCCACTTTGTAATCCACCTGCTTTTCCTCGCTTGAGTCATGTGGAAGGTAGATGGGTGTCTTGTACATGTAGGGGTGGCGGTGGTCGTCATATGGCATAGGTGGTGGCGGGTCGTAGTAATAGAAGTCGTAAGGATGATGAGGGTCGTAAACATTTAGGTCGTCGTAGTCATCATAGTGTCTTAGCGGGTCGTAAAGATGACGGTGACGCGGTAGATTGTCCCAGAGGTCGTGAGGGTAGTAAGGAGTCGTAACTATCTCCTCCGGTAATCCTTTTGGAGGAGTGTAACCAGTCCTTAGAGAATCCTTCATCTTATTGAAGACTCCAAGCAAGTGATTCAAACCCACGTCACTTTTGCCTTTCCAGTCGTATCCCTTTACTCCTCCGCCTTCGTCGCCGCCTCCTTCAGCAGACACGTAGGTGATGACAGGGTGGTAGCCGTCGTCGTCAGCCGTGTAGGTGACTCTCTGGATGCGCCCGTCAGGAAGCTTCACAGCGTAGAAGCCTTGGGTGGACACTCCGTCGCTCTTCTCGTCTCTACTATGCATCCATGAGGCGTGAGAGTCCACCACCTTGTACTCGAACTGGTAGCCTCGAGGACCCTGTAAAAAAAGGAAGTGGAGGAGGAGTAAGTGGTGGTGATGGTGGTGGTGGTGGTGGAAGAAGAATGAGAATGGAGGAGAATGAGAAGGATGATTAATGAGAAGATACGAAGAAAAATAAACGCAAATAAAACAAATAAAGAAATAATTAGATGAAAGAAAAAAACGGAAAAAGAAAGGAGGACATTCGAAAGAGATAAGAAAACGAAAAAAATCAAGAATAAAAAGGAAGCAAATAAGAGAATCAAGAAATAAACGAAGGAGTAAGAAGAATAAGGAGCAAACAAATAAAGAAGCAGAAACAACAGATATAAATAATAGAAAGTAATGTAAGAAGAGGAGGAGTGGCAGTTAGAATCACTCAATACAAATACGTACTTTTAAGGTTTCATGCTTCCTTTAACCTTTACCTTCCTTTTAGCCACCTCACCTTTTCCCACACCCCTTTCCATTCTTGTATGCTCCTCAAAACCTCCACTTTTATTTACCCTTTCCTCAGTTCTTTACTTCATCCTTTCTTTCCTATTCCTTCTACTTACTGTTTCTTCCTATATCTTTTTCGTTTTTTTTTTTTATGTCCTTTGTCTCCTCTCCTGTATCCTTTCCCCTCCTGTACTTTTCCATTTTCTCCAATTTCTTTTATTATTCTCGTCTCTTTCTACCTTTCTCCATTCTTTTTCATACCTTTTGTACTTTTTTTCCCCTCATATCCCTGTCTGCTTCTTGATGGACCTTACCGAGTTTATGTGTGGACGGATTTTCTTTCCCGTTTTCTCCTCAATTATTCCCCGTCTCTTTTTCCCTTCTCTTATTTGTTCTCCGTACCTTTTGCACTTTTTATCCTTCATATCTCTGCCTGCGCCTTGATGAACGTTACTGAGTTTCTCTAGATGGATTCTCTCTTCCTTTCTATTTTTTTATTATTCTCCTTTCTCTTTTTCCCTTTCTCTCTTTTTCCATACCTTTGCACTTCTCTACCCTTCATATCTCTG
>NC_059279.1:14094440-14101940 GCF_017591435.1 Portunus trituberculatus | reverse complement strand
TAATGGAAATAAAATCGTCTAATCACACCCCAAAATTAAGGTAAAAACTAGTCCCAGTATTGAAGGGGACAAGAATATGAGTATATAACATGAACGATTTTTTCAATGGTGATGCATTTCCTGTATCAGCAGTGAATAAATCATTTACTTGGTCTGGAGAATCTGCTGCCTCACTTCTCCACCCTCACGATACCCACAGCTCTTATTGTTCCAGACCTTTGTACAATTATAGGGAGGCGGTGGAACAGTGCATAAGGTGGTGAGCGTGGGATCGGGCAGACGTCCACACGTAAGATCGAATCCCACCACGTACAGCCTTAAACACTTTGCCATTTGTCGAGTGGTTTAAAGTTACCTACATGTCACCATGGTACCCAGGTTCTAGGTGGTTACACCCAAGATGAGCTTGGGTGGTGGTATGGGCCTTAATATGGGTACAACTATAAATAAAATTGCCTGCGCCACTAATGGGAGGAAGCTGAACAACGCTTCCTACTTACTTTTCAAGTGTGCCTATAGGTGCAATAGGCCTTAACGTAAAAAAAAAATAATAATAGATGTCGATTATACATTTATCTCGCTTGATACTGCGGCTTGTGTTTTGTTTTCGTCTCTAATGATAGAGCTTGTGTAATGCTGCGTAGCTAGACCTAATGCTGCTGGAAATCCATTTGAACCCACTTCGTCGAAATACGAAAGCGTTACAGTAGTACGGTGAGAGCAACGAAAGGCAGGCTTACTATGAAATGAATACATAAATATGTAAACGTTACTTATAAAACCTATGAACCTCACATACCTCTTTAAATTTCAACGATGAGTGCTCACGAGGCTGGAGAGTGAACAAGAAATGCGCCACTATATGTAACAATCTTTCTCTCATATTTACTACAAAAAATAAGACTAAAACACATCGCAAGAAACCACACTTGAAATACACTTCCTATGAATGACGCGTATTTCCTTTCACCCTCCACAGCCACATCGTTCGCTTACACACTGCTGGATGATGTTTTTCTGACGCCTTCATCACTTCTCTTCCCCTCATCACTTGCCCACCTTCATGTTGGACTCACTCGGCCATCCACTGGAGGCGTCGAGGCGTGGCAGTGTTTGGTCACCACCTGTTGTCTTCCACTCCTTGTTGTGGGGAGAGGCAATTAAGTGGTTTTCTTCTTCTTCTTCTTCTTCTTCTTCTTCTTCTTCTTCTTCTTCTTCTTCTTTTTACTTATGCTTTTGTTTCTGTTTCTGTTTTCTTTCTTCTTTCTTCTTCTTCTTCTTCTTCTTCTTCTTCTTCTTCTTCTTTTACTTATGCTTCTGTTTCTGTTTCTGTTTCTGTTTCTTCTTCTTCTTCTTCTTCTTCTTCTTCTTCTTCTTCTTCTTCTTCTTCTTCTTCTTCTTCTTCTTCTTCTTCTTCTTCTTCTTCTTCTTCTTCTTCTTCTTCTTCTTCTTCTTCTTCTTCTTCTTCTTCTTCTTCTTCTTCTTCCTATCTAACTAGTATGTTTTTATTATTGTCATTATTATTATTATTGTTATTATTATTATTATTATTATTATTATTGTCGTTGTTGTTGTTGTTGTTGTAGTTGTTATTATTATTAATGTCATCGTTATTATTATTATTATTATTATTATTATTATTATTATTATTATTATTATTATTATTATTATCATTATTGTCATCATTATTATTATCATTATTATCATTATTACTCGTATTGTTATTATCATTATTGTTATCATTGTTGTTATCGTTGTTATTATTATTTATTATTATTATTATTATTATTATTATTATTATTATTATTATTATTATTATTATTATTATTATTATTATTTGTTGTCATTATTAATTATTGTTGTCGCTGTCATTTTTATGTTGTTTTTGTGTCACTTGTAATTTGTCGCGGTTTGTTGTTTTCCTTTAAAGTGGGAAAAATGTATATAATAATAATGATGATGATGATGATAATAATAATAATAATAGTTATAATAGTACTAATAATACTAGTGATAATAATAAAAATGATGATGATGATAATGATAATAACACTGGATGGAGACTTAATGACGCTAATGGAAGCTTAAGGGAGCATCAGAAAAACATTGCTGACTCCCAAGAGAAAATACGGGAATAAAGTTTATGTGCCACTAATACTCCTCACACCCAAGCTGCCTCCATCCTCTTAGCGCCGCCCTGCTGAGAATTACTAAGAGCTGCGAAGTACTAGCACTCGTAGCAGGCGGCTTAATATTATATGAAGGGAGAACATGTGCACTGTATATTTCTGTGTTTATTTCTACTGCTCGAGTGAGACAACGAAGGATGGCACACGGATGGTATACAAGAGGCGGTGTAGTAATGTATATAATTTTTCTTATGTAAGAGTAGAAAAGAGTAGAAAACTGGCCAAACAAAAACGATTAATTAAAAAGGTCCACTTAGATGTCTGTCCCCAAACAGGGCCGAGAGAGTTGGCCAAAAGGATGGGATAAATGTCTTGAAACCTGCCTCTTAAATAAGTTCAGTTCATAGGTAGATGGAAATATAGAAACACACAGGTAGTGCCGGAAATGGTTGAGATTTGCGCGCAGGAAAGAGACTGACGCCTGTATTCGTAAATACTGTGTTCCATCAGTAGGATAGTTTTCAAAGGCCTCAGGTTTTCGTGGATTCTATTTTTTTTTTTCTTTTTTTGAGTTAAAGGTGCGGAATCCTTCACAATTGTCACTATAATCGTTAAAATAGTCTTGAAAACTCCATTAGCTTCCAAAAGAACTTAGCAAATGTAACATAACGAAAAAAATTATTACAGTAACAAGTATAGTAGAAAGATTATTAAAGGAGGAAACAGATGTGGATGAAAAGTGAAGAATTGCAAGGAACTGATGTTAAGAGAAAAATAGTTGATGGAACAGAGCGGGAAGTGTTGGGCGTTGTTCACACTATAGAGATTGTAGCCACGTGAGTGTAGCGGAGCGTCGGTGACGACTGACAAGTGACGACGATGGAGCATTGGAGGTCTTCAGGTTGAGTCGCTCCATTTATTCTGTCAGGCGGATCTTGGTGTGTGTCTCTCTATGGGAACGTACTCTCAGCAGAAACTAGCGTAACTTAAAGATGCTGCGAGGAAATAGTGAAGGTTTTCTGTGATTCCGGATACACGCAGAATGTAAAAGAAAATAAATGAATACTACTACTACTACTACTAATAATAATAATAATAATAAGAAGAAGAAGAAGAAGAATGATAATAATAATAAGAAGAAGAAGATGAAAAAGAAAAAGAAGAAGAAAATATTGTTTCTATTAGTATCATTATTATTAATGTTTTTATTATTGCTATTAATATTGTTATCATTGTTGTTATTGCTATTATTGTTGTTGTGCTTCTACTACTACTACTACTACTACTACTACTACTACTACTACTACTACTACGTATTACTGACATCATCTCCACTACCGCTATTGCTCTGATTAGCCCTACCACACCTGATCTCCTGCTCTAATGATGGTTACCTAGGTGATGAAATGTACAGAAAGTGACGACAGCAGACAGATGGAAAAGGGAGCGAAAGATGTCCCCGTCAAAATCGTTCTCTTTTGATTTCAGATTTCGGTCATAACTTCTCTCTCTCTCTCTCTCTCTCTCTCTCTCTCTCTCTCTCTCTCTCTCTCTCTCTCTCTCTCTCTCTCTCTCTCTTCTTCTTCTTCTTCTTCTTCTTCTTCTTCTTCTTCTTCTTCTTCTTCTTCTTCTTCTTCTTCTTCTTCTTCTTCTACTACTACTACTTTCTTCTTCTTCTTCTTCTTCTTCTTCTTCTTCTTCTTCTTCTTCTTCTTCTTCTTCTTCTTCTTCTTCTTCTTCTTCTTCTTCTTCTTCTTCTTCTTCTTCTTCTTCTTCTTCTTCTTCTTCTTCTTCTTCTTCTTCTTCTTCTTCTTCTTCTTCTTCTTCTTCTTCTTCTTCTTCTTCTTCTTCTTCTTCTTCTTCTTCTTCTTCTTCTTCTTCTTCTTCTTCTTCTTCTTCTTCTTCTTCTTCTTCTTCTTCTTCTTCTTCTTCTTCTTCTTCTTCTTCTTCTTCTTCTTCTTCTTCTTCTTCTTCTTCTTCTTCTTCTTCTTCTTCTTCTTCTTCTTCTTCTTCTTCTTCTTCTTCTTCTTCTTCTTCTTCTTCTTCTTCTTCTTCTTCTTCTTCTTCTTCTTCTTCTTCTTCTTCTTCTTCTTCTTCTTCTTCTTCTTCTTCTTCTTCTTCTTCTTCTTCTTCTTCTTCTTCTTCTTCTTCTTCTTCTTCTTCTTTCTTCTTCTTCTTCTTCTTCTTCTTCTTCTTCTTCTTCTTCTTCTTCTTCTTCTTCTTCTACTACTACTACTACTCTCTCTCTCTCTCTCTCTCTCTCTCTCTCTCTCTCTCTCTCTCTCTCTCTGGTGGTAGCGGTGAAGAAGCAGAGGCCGTGAGAGTACCTGCAGCCTCTCACAGGGAACACGGCTGGTCTAAGAGGCTTGGTGGAGGCAGGACACGTAGCAGAAGGTGTATTAGTGACGGCAGGAGCAGGAGTAGGAGAAGCATGATTATTTTATTTATTTATTTTCATTTATTTATTTATTTTTTTTTTTTTGTGACTTGCAAAGATGAAAGGCAAATACGAGACAGTTGTATTTGTGTGGGCGGTTGTGGTGTCTGTCTGTCTGTTTGTCTGTTTGTGTTTATCTGTCTGTTTCTTTTTTTTTCTTTCTTTGTCTGTTATCTTTCTTTATGTCTGTTTGTCTAGCTGTCTGATATTCTCTGTCTGTCTGTTTGTGCTTTTATTTTTATTACGTTGTTTAAATTTCCTCCTCCTCCTCCTCCTCCTCCTCCTCCTCCTTTTATTTAATCAGAGGTAATGGGAGACGGCCGCCCATAGAAAGGCCATACAAGTAACGTATTTTCTCATAGCAAAGATGGAAATATGGAGACTGTTTTGCGGTTCCCTTCTTCCGCTGCTCTTATTACCTTTACAATGAAGGGAGGACGAGGCAGTACTTGCTCAACGCAGCTACAGAATATGCAGTCAAGGGTCAAGGTACTGATAGTAATGATTGTGATAAAATATTGGTGTTGGTGGTGGTAGTGGTACAAGTAGTAGTAGTAGTAGTAGTAGTAGTAGTAGTAGTAGTAGTAGTAGTAGTAGTAGTAGTAGTGGTGGTGATAATGATGTCATGTGCAAAAGCTACTTTATATTACTAACCTCAATCCTTCTCCTTCTCCTCCTCCTCCTCCTCCTCCTCCTCCTCCTCCTCCTCCTCCTCCTATTCCACCCACAACTTCCTGTCAGCTACATCCATTAATTAATTTCTGTAAGACATTTCCATAACAATTTTTTTTTTTTAGATGATGCTAGACTACCCACTCCACCCCCCTCCTTTACACTTCACTCTTCCTCCCTCCTTATCACTTCCTCCTCTTCTTCTTCCTTTCATGTCTTCTTACCTACCTGTCCGTCCTCCTCTCTGACGTAACTTCTCCCATCCCCCTTCATCTCTCTCTCTCTCTCTCTCTCTCTCTCTCTCTCTCTCTCTCTCTCTCTCTCTCTCTCTCTCTCTCTCTCTCTCTCTCTCTCTCTCTCACACACACACACACACACACACACACACTTCTTTCGTTTCTCTGTTCTCCTTAGTAACTGTGTCACCTCTCTCTCTCTCTCTCTCTCTCTCTCTCTCTCTCTCTCTCTCTCTCTCTCTCTCTCTCTCTCTCTCTCTCTCTCTCTCTCTCTCTCTCTCTCTCTCTCTCTCTCTCTCTCTCTCTCTCTCTCTCTCTCTCTCTCTCTCACACACACACACACACACACACACACACACACACACACACACACACACACACACACACACACACACACACACACACACACACACACACCGTCCCTCCTGCCTCCCACCCTCCCTCCCTCCTGCTCTCCTTCCTCCTCTCTCTCCGCTCTCCCTCATTCATAAACCGTTATGTCTTCCTTACCTCCTTCCCTCCTTACCTCCTTTCCTCCCTCCCTCTCCCTCCTCCCTCCCTTGCTCTCCTCCGTCACGTTACGCTCTTCTACGCTTTCCCTCCACCTCTCCCTCCCTCCACCTCTCCCCTCCCCTCCAGCTCTCACTCCCTTCGCCTCTCCCTCCCTCTCTCCCACTAAACAGTTATTCCATCGCTTTTTCCCTTCAGTTCCTTCCTACTCACCTCTTTCTTTCTCTCTCTTCTCTTGCTCTCCTCTCTTGCTCTCCTCTCTTTCTCTCCGTGTCCTACTTCTCGCCTCTCATTTCTTTATCTTTCACTTCCTTCTTCATTTACTCTTTCTCATATTTTCTGTTTCCTTTTGTCATTTTTACTTCATTTCTTCCTGTATTTATGATGTTTTCTGTATTATTTTATTGCCATATCACTTATTCCCTACTTCTTTCTTCCTTTCTTCTCGTTCTTTTTTTTTTTTTTTCTCTGTCTCATTTTCCTTCCTTCAACTCTCACCCTTCTTTGTTCTTCTCCTTCATCCTCTCTTCACCTGTTTTTGTCTAGTCTCGTTTCTACTTCTTATGTTTCCAGTTTATCACGTGTTTTTGCTATTCCCTTCCTCGTTCCTCTTTCTCTTTCATCTCTTCTTCAAGTCATCCTTCCTTTCTCAAATTTCCTCTCTTTTTATATCCCTTCCTCCACAGTTTTATTCTCTATTCCTTCCACGTAAACTTGATACACCACGAACTAACACACACGCTCTCTCTCTCTCTCTCTCTCTCTCTCTCTCTCTCTCTCTCTCTCTCTCTCTCGACTCCCTGTGGTGTGGGTGCTCCCCGTCAGTAGCACGCAAGACCCCCAAGAGAGAGAGAGAGAGAGAGAGAGAGAGAGAGAGAGAGAGAGAGAGAGAGAGAGAGAGAGAGAGAGAGAGAGAGAGAGAGTAATACGTAAGGGAATCTGAAACCGGAATATACACAGCAGGTCATGTATAGAAAATGGGAAAAACCTGGAATTCTCATAAGGGTATTCAAGAAAGATCCACGGAGAAACCTGTACCGGAGACATGAAAGGGAAATAGTATGGTGGAAGGATGCTGGAGAATGAATATAGGCCTATGGTGCTGTACAGTCTGCATGGTGTGAGTCTTACCTGATAGCAAGGATTAAGAGGCTTTCTTTTCTTCTTTTTTTTATACTATTTTTCTACGTACTTGGAAAACAGTAAACGTTGTGTTGTGAGACTTTTTTTTTTTAAGGTTTCATTAGGGTTAGTTCAAAGTATGTATGTACGGATGGATGTTTAGTTGTGGTAACATTTGTATTCTCTCTCTCTCTCTCTCTCTCTCTCTCTCTCTCTCTCTCTCTCTCTCTCTCTCTCTCTCTCTCTCTCTCTCTAGTCCTAAAACTTATAATAGGTACTGATAATTCTTTGCCAAAATGTACCATCCTTTTCAGTCACCCAAAGAATAAAAGAAGGGGACAAAAGATGATAGTCCTGAGTGTTAGAGAGCTACGGAAGTTACATGTGGCAGTGA
>NC_059279.1:14086940-14089440 GCF_017591435.1 Portunus trituberculatus | reverse complement strand
CTTCTTTTGAAACAGTTCAGGCGGTAGCAGGAAGAAAACAGAAACGGGTTAAAAGTTCCAAAATTTACCACTGAAATGGATGGAAGAGTTAACAGGAGTTAGTAAGAGTATGGAGAGCTAGTAGATTGCATTAGTAGAATTAACAGAATAGGAGGGAGAGCCAGTAGATTGCATTAGTAGGTGAACAGAATAGGAGGGACAGTCAATAGAAAGTCTGAAGTGAGGCTGCTGGAAGAAAGGAGACATGCACGTATAACAGTGAAGCAGTGAGTGAAGCATGCAAGGCAGTCTGTGTTAAAAGAGAGAGGAATCGATAAGATAAAATGAGAAGAAAGAAAAAAGCTTCTAATTCTACCTTCGTCACTTTTATCTGGAGATGTAAGGACGAGATACTTTTTCAATTAGAGAGAGAAGGCAACGGATGGAGGAAGGGCAAGGAAGAGTTGCTAGGGAAAATGTGTAGTATCGATATTACGGCAGTGTAAGTAAAATCGACGCCCGTGTAATGAGGAAGTATGCCCCTTCCTCCTTCACGGTTATTGATATTCATACGCCTTTCTCTCTCTCTCTCTCTCTCTCTCTCTCTCTCTCTCTCTCTCTCTCTCTCTCTCTCTCTTTTAGGTAGGAGGGCGGAAGTGTTGTTATTACCATCCTTCTTATCTTCCTTCCTTTTATCTATCTATTTCTTGTGTTTGATTTTATTTGATTGCTTATCTTTTATTTGTGTAGTTAGTTTGTTTATGCGTTTGTTTATTTATTTTTTTTTTGTATTTTTTATTTATTTATTTATTATTATTATTTTTTTTTTTTTTTTTTTTTCATTTCTTAAGTACATGTGTGTGTGGGTGGGTGGGTTTGGAGTGTGTGCGCGTGTGTATATCATCGTTCTTATAAAATATTCTGTTATTTATTTACTTATTTATCTATCTGTTTATTCATTTATTTATTTATTTATTTATTTATTTATTTATTTATCTGTCTATTTATCTACTTATTTATTGCCTCTCTCCTCACTGTCGTCGACGTCATCATAGTTGCCATCGTCCTCATTGTTATTGTTGATGTCGTCGTTGATGTTATTGTTGTTATTTTTATTGTTCACACTGATTTGGTGATAGAGAAGAAAAAATGTAAATGTCATGTGTACCATATTTATTTTCAGTGAGTCATATTGCTAATGAAAATGATAATAGTACAGACTCTATTGTGTGAGCTGATGAATGAAATTATCATTCACTTACGGTTACCTTGCATACTCGCTGTCATTGTTGTTGTTATTGTTGGTGTTGCTGTTGTGCCGCGACTCTCCAAACCCTAACATGAATGAACAAATGAGATGTACGGGTTTTAAATTTTCTGCAGCATCATACTCGTAGTTACTAAAGTGGAAATGAACTTCAAACGATCCTCTGAGAACATTCCTATTACACTGATCTCAAACTACATTCACAAAATACTTCCTCTATTGGGCGATTGATTCGAAAAGCCTTTCACTGCTATGGGTTCTTGAGCTGATGGAAATAGTCCGGTGGATATATCAGAGCGTAATTTTAAAAGATGACACTGACAGCGAAGTAAAAATGAAACACTTATACTATCAATAGCCGTAGTTTTATTTTCGTTTATCAAAATTTTCATTGGCTGCTCACAGAAAACATATAAGTCTCAGAGCATAATTTTTAACCTTCTGCTGCTACTGACTAATCTTCCTTTAATCACAAACCAGTGTGATATTTCTCGTAGCTCAACCCATCACATCTAGACATTATACTCGCTAGACATTAGAAAATCCATTGTCTTAATCCCACTTCTCTCTCTTGGCGCTTGAAGAAACTGAACATATTGATTTTGTATGCTTTAAATTGTTATATATCACAGTGAAAGTGTAAATGATGCCTCTGACAGCGAAGGAGTAATCAAACACTTCTACCTGTCAACAAAATTTTCGTTAGTTTCTCAAATAAGTTTTGATGTCATTAACTTCCGGAGAGAGTCTGTGTTGGCCTGAAAACACCACCCATCCTTACAATCAGCATGTGGAATGAGTATGTTGATCATTGGTTATTTTGTCTTTTTACTATTAGCAGTCATAGGATTAATAGAACAGACTCTCAGACAAGTAATGGTGGAATAATGAGCATGGTTGTTCTTGTAATGGGATGAGCGTCACGTGTATCGCAAAAGTCAAAACAACACACAATTAGATGAACCGACCACGCGATGGACACTCATAATCAAAATCAGAAGTGTATAATGGCATCAGCTGCTCCATAATTAGGCAAAACTCCATATCATTTGATCCCTTAATGAGGGAAGAAGGTTCAAACATTCTATTCTGAGCTTCTTAGGAAACTGAGCAAAGAATAACAGAATCCTGCGCATATTCATACTAAAACTCATTACTAGTATCGAATTACAGTGAAAGAAGCAGAAAAGTTCCTTGTTAATTTTCTTCGTTGTTTTTTTCGCTCATTTCGTTATTGTTATTGCTTTTCAATTC
>NC_059279.1:14074440-14084440 GCF_017591435.1 Portunus trituberculatus | reverse complement strand
TTCAACTCCTTTCTGTGGTCAGACCAGTAAGTCAGCAAATTGATTTTTCATTCATTCATTCATTCATTCAGTCAGACAGTCAGTCAGTCAGGAGATCAATTTGCTCAATATACAATTTGGCAATCATGAAATACAACACGACAATGAATCATACCAGCCCTGGAGTCCGTCAGTTTTTTACACAGACACTCAGTAAGTCAGGACGTGCACGAGTTAGCATTAAATTTTGTTTATCAGTGGATGAGGTTATTGATCGAGTAATTAGTGTATCTTTAATTCAGTCCATAAGAAAGGCATTGATTATGCAGTCCAGTCACTTTAGTGGATCTTTTTCATGTTTTTTTTTTTTTTTTGTTGTCCTTGATGGTGCCTTTTTTTACAATGGAAAAATAATGTATCAGTCGGAGTTGCAAAGATAATGATAACGTATACAGCTACACAGTGAATTCGTAATTTAGTCAACTAATGAGTCAGTCAGTCATCCATTCACTCAATCAGCTATCTTGTAAGTGAGTCAGGTGTTGAGTCAATCAGTTAATCTCTCAGTCATCCTGGTATTTATTACCCATTTTTACTCATTTACTCAGTCAACCATCAAATGTCAGCCTCGTAATCAGTCGGTACTTATTCAGCAGTTTATTAGGATATTCAACAAAGTAATATGTTCATCAATTAGTCAGTCAGAATTGTCGGTGAGCCTGCGAGTCAGTCCACCAGTCAATCAGTCATTCACCGAGATATTACGTCATGCAAATTTATTCTAATTCATTTAATCAGTCAGTCATGCAGCCAATTATTCATTCAGCCACTCAGCCAATCCATCAGTCATTCAGCCAGTCACTAAGGCATTTTAATCAACCACTCAGACCGTCAGTCAGTCAGTCAGTCAGTCAGTCAGTCAGTCAGTCAGTCAGTCAGTCAGTCAGTCAGTCAGTCAGTCAGTCAGTCAGTCAGTCAGTCAGTCAGTCGGTGAGTCAGGCAACCAGAAAATCATGCCTCCAGAAAGTTTGTGGAAGTTTTATTTGTCGAGAAAGATTTTTGTCCTTCATTTTTCTCGTTTTTCCTGATATATGATATAGTTGCACATTTTTACTACTAGTGAATGAGAGAGAGAGAGAGAGAGAGAGAGAGAGAGAGAGAGAGAGAGAGAGAGAGAATATTAAGATACAAAAATATATACAACACAGCACATTTTTATTATTCGAAAGAGAGAGAGAGAGAGAGAGAGATTAAGATACAAAACATATTTATAACACAATTGCACATTTTTACTACTACTACAACGAGAGAGAGAGAGAGAGAGAGAGAGAGAGAGAGAGAGAGAGAGAGAGAGATGGTGGAACTGCGAAACGGCACAACATTACATAGGTACATAATATGCAAATCACAACATAAATTTTGCACCTAAGAGAGAGAAACGTATCTAAGCCGGGCACACATAGAGACACAGGGCAGCGCAGAGCAGGGCAGACGCAGGGCAGGGCAGAGCAACACAGGGCAGCATAGGCGTAGTGCGCACATAGAGCAGGATATTGTTTTGCTATACATAAGGCATTTCTACACGTGTTTTAACAGCAAAATTAGGAGCAGTAATGGTGGTGGTGGTGAAGGTGGTGGTGGTGGTGCTGGTGGTTGGAGGGAGTGGGGTTGAAAGACGGAATAGGTAAGAATTAGATGAAGACAAGGAAACTGGTACATGCTTAGAAATCTCTCTCTCTCTCTCTCTCTCTCTCTCTCTCTCTCTCTCTCTCTCTCAACCCAGTTTCTCTATTCCTACCTGTTAGTTTGTCCACTTATTTGTCTATGTATGTTTACCTATTCATTTATTTATCTGTTCATATATATATATATATATATATATATATATATATATATATATATATATATATATATATATATATATATATATATATATATATATATATATATATATATATATATATATATATATATATATATATATATATATATATATATATATATATAATTCAACTATACACTATAAACTCTCTCTCTCTCTCTCTCTCTCTCTCTCTCTCACTCACACACACACACACACACACACACACACACACACACACACACACATGCCAGTCTTACATTACATTTCATGAATATTCTTTCTTTTCCTTCCTGTCTCTCATTATCTTAACTTCTCTTTCAACGTCTTTTCATCTTCTCTTTCATCCTTCGAATACTTATAAATAGCCTTACCCCTTACATACTATCACAAATTTTCTCTCTCTCTCTCTCTCTCTCTCTCTCTCTCTCTCTCTCTCTCTCTCTCTCTCTCTCTCTCTCTCTCCCTCTCTCTCCCGCCCACGTCTCGCTGCCTTTCTGAATTAATGAGGTTTCAATGGATGCTATCGAGTTAGAGGAAACCCGAGCGGGCGTGAAGGAAATAACAGATATAAAATTCATTGACGTAGGTAGACTCCCTGTGTTGCTAGCTTGAGACCCGTGTCCCTTCATACTCTTCTACTTGTACGCTTATGTTGCACCTAACTCCTTCAGTACTGGAACGCATTTTTACCTTGAGTTTGGGTACAATGATACCATTTTATTGACATTAGGAAGGATCTATGAAGGTCAGAAGATTAATGACCACAGTCTTCACTATTTTCATCCTCCACATAAATTTCTGAAGCTGTATAAAATCACCAAATAGTAAGCAGAATGGATATGAAAGCGCGTCATGGTATTAAAGGGGTTAAACTTTGCAAAATATACATTGGAATACGTATAGGCATTTATAATGTTCCCACAGGTATATAAAAGTTTTTTTTCTTTCTTATGGTTTACATTGGTTTTTGGTCTTCTTTGATATTACAGTATTGAGAAACATTGATATCCTTGCCGCCAAATGTCAGTAACCGAAGATTACACTAACATTTCTTCCTTTATAACTTTTTTTAACATTACCTGTCCACGGTCTGAGTGCAGTTTGGGCTTCCTCACTAGGGGCAACGGTTTCCTGGCGGGTGGGCTTTAAGATAGGAGGTATCCCAAAAAGTATCCCCCTTAGCCCATAGATTCCATGAAAAGCCCACATGGTAGAAATAGAAAAAAAAATATCCTTCATTCCTTTAATATCAGTGCTCATAGATTTTATTTTCTTTCATTGACTTTATCACGTAGTTTTCCTCGCTTTTTGTTTCTTCTTTAACATTGCTATATTAATAGAAAGTATGTACCCTTCTATCGTAACACCAGTACCCGTTGGTTATATTTTCAAACTATTCTCTCTAATTATTTATTTGTTGTAGCTTAAAGACATTCAAATGAAAGTCTGAAAAAGATTGTAGATCCGCTTGTGTTAAGAACTGAAATGTACTATATATATTTTTCTTGTGGTATAATTAGTTTCTACTTACCTGCTCATTGCTCATTGCGACCACTTGCAACTCAAGAAAGATGCTCCAGATTGCCGTCTTCCCGGAAACACCCGCTCTCAGGTTTCCAGGTAATAGTGATGCTCGCGTACTATCTTTATTTATTATTTTTATTCGTTTATTTCTTTATTTATTTTATTTATGTTTGTTTATTTATCTATTCACTTTTTATTTATTTATTCATTTATTTGTTTATTTTATTTTATTTATTTATTTATTTATTTTTTTTAAGAGAGTCTTATTACTGGGTGTTTTAAAAAGTTGGTTATTTGTATTTTGTCATTTACCGTTATTATTAGTTTTTTGGGGGTACGCAGTCCTTGTCAAACTATTGCTAGAGTCATGAAGACACCCTTGAAACTTCCAATGATCTCCACTACAGCCTGGTAAAAGTAGTCCATCGAGATCGAACGCCGGTACATTTGCGTCTCCCTTGTTCTTCCTCATCACGGCGTTCTCAATCCCACCCACAGTCTGCAAGAAACAATAATCTCTTTAAATCAGAATAAGGAGCACTTTTTTCCACCGCCATAAGGTTCTTTAGAGGAGTGATGGATTGATATCATGGGCCTTGCCAGCACTCTCTACCGTTGTATCTTCCCTGCCTCCTTTACTTCTAGCTACTACATGCATTGATGACCTTCCCACGTACGCAGCCGATTCTTTTTTTCCCTGCAATCTCTAGTGCGGTAACGACGCTGCATCCGAATTAATATGCTACCATGGCTACCGCTTCTTCCTTAAAGCTCACTCCTCACATTGATCCACCAGCTGCCCCTCAATCTTCCCTGTAGAGCAATAGGTAAGTAAAGCACTCCTTCCTTATTGCTCCTCTTGTACAGTAGGTCTTGGGTTCATATCTGTGAGTCTTGCTGCCACGCTTCGTTTGAGACTTCAAGGTAACCATCGGAAATTGATCGCGGTGAGTCGTCCACATTACGCCTTATAACGCTTCCTATCCTCTGTTGACTTCCTAATGGCTGCCAGATCCGCCATCTCCCCAAGCCTGTCTCACTTTACGCCGTTCCTCGCTTATAAGGCTCTCCGCTAGTTTCAGGGTTTTGTTCTTTTGTTATGAAATACGAGTGAACCTACCTCCCCTACCTGTTCCCGCTGTCATCCTTATAATAAAAGTCACTCCGCGCTCCAGTTTCCATCTCATATGTTTCTCATCCCACGTAAATTGCTCAGAACTCCTTTCGGCTTTAGTTCACGTCTTTCCAGCTCTTTTTTTCCAACAATGATATGCACCTTTTTCATTTGATACTTCCTTTACCTTTCCTTTACCTTTCTTATCACGGGCTTCCACTTTGCCTCTCAGAATGTCCTTATACTCTTGACGTAAATATATCCTCTTATCCTTTCTCCATCCCTCCCTTTCTTCCATTCTCAGTCTTTTTTTTTTTCCATTCTCACGCCTTCCTCGTTCCTTAAATAATTTTCTCTCTTGATAATCACGCATCATTCTCTCTTTTATCCCCACACATATTCACCTGGGGCACCGAATTAATTTCTCGGTCATGTAGAATTTTTAAAAAGTTTCCCAAATCTCCAATTCCGAGCAAGCTTCTAACTTGGCTGGGAATGGGTAGAACTCAACTGTTGTTATCAAAATGGTCCTGAGAGGCTTAATACGATCTGTCTCTTTAGTAATCTCCAAATTCTCTCGATTCTGTCATCTTCCATGAGCTCCTTCTCACTCTAATCTCCATGTCATCCCTCTCTCTCTCTCTCTCTCTCTCTCTCTCTCTCTCTCTCTCTCTCTCTCTCTCTCTCTCTCTCTCTCTCTCTCTCTCTCTCTCTCTCTCTCTCTCTCTCTCTCTCTCTCTCTCTCTCTCTCTCTCTCTCTCTCTCTCTCTCTCTCTCTCTCTCTCTCTCTCTCTCTCTCTCTCTCTGGAGTATGTTTAATTTCATTGTTACTATGGATTTTACCTATTTCTTGGAGTAATTGCTTGTTAATTAATTATCTTTCCTTTTCCTTTCTTTCTCACTTTCCCCTTTAAGAGCCTATCTTCTTTCCTCTTATTTATTCAATTTTTTTCGTTATGCTCGTCTCTGATGTAGTGAACCTTCCAATCTTCACACGTACTTATACGTTTTTTTCTCTTTTGTTTTTCATTAGACATTTAATATTGGTGAAGGAAGGAAACCGTGAAGGATGAGGGAAAATAAGCGTGTAACGTTATGGTGGTGTGTAAGTGAAAGCAGGATGTTCCCGTAACTGGAGTTTATTTACAATACACCACAAGTCACTTGACACGAAGCACCAAAGTGGGGGGCCGCTGGGCTGTGGTGATGAGTGGTGTGTGTTGTGTCCACGCGGTGACAAGAAGGGCCGCCAGAATGGTAAGGGCGGCAGACAGCGAGGGAAGCCGGTGGTGAGCGACACGTGGGCCTTGGCGAGGGACAGGGCAAGAGGTGATGGTGAGCCCGTCAGTGGTGGTTGGTGAACTGCCTAGCGTCAAGCCCTCAGTGTCGTGGTCGCCTCACTTGACGCTCCGATTACTTGTTTACTCCGTACCGAGCAGATAATTAACTACTCTGCACTATTCCAACAGCCACTCAGCACGTTCTAGTAACAAAGTGTAAAAAAGTAACATAGCTCTGGCCTTCATATTTCATTTTTTTCTTATCTGAATTACTGAAAAACATTTTAGATTTGATCTTCTCCTCCGGTAAGCTTGATAAGGTGACTGCCTCCGTCCCGCCCACAGTCCATGAAGCAAAACACCCACAAGTGACACGTGACATGTAATGGAAGAAAAAACAAGATATGTAACTAAATCAAGAGAGAGAGAGAGAGAGAGAGAGAGAGAGAGAGAGAGAGAGATGTTACTTTTTCCTTTTACCACTCACCAGTTTGTTACCTAACCTCCTCTCGCTACTCGCGTTACTCACCCACTCACTCACTCACCTATTCATTCATTCATTCACTTACTCATTGACTTGCCTAATAGCTCTTTCACTCAATCATTCTCGTTTATTCATTGACGCATTCATTTAATTCCTCTCGCATCTATTCACTCACTCACACGCACACACCCACCTACCCACTCACTCACTGATGATTTTATTGCTCTCACAAGCCCCAAAATAGCACGCAATAATGTTTTCTCTCTCTCACATCTTTACCTCTCACACTCTTGCACTCTGTCATTCACTTTCCAATATCTCTTGGCTGCACTCTCAAAGTAACACAGAATCGTCCTCTCTCACACACTCACACCTCAGCATAATGCTCTCTATATTTCACTACAAAGTGCTCTCGCTCCACACACACACACACACACACACACACACACACACACACACACACACACACACACACACACACACACACACACACACACACACATACACAAAAGAAAAAAAAAAGAAAAAAAAAAAGATATACAAAGAAGACCTTGTGCTGTTGACAGAAGAAGATGAAAGGACAAGAGGACATGAAAAGAAAATCAGAATGAGGCAGTGTGTGAAGGATATTGGAAAATACAGTTTTCCACACAGAACGGTGGATAATGAAGTTGTTACAGCACATAATGTGCATAACTTTAAGGAAAAATTAGATAAATGGAGATATAGAGACAGGACACTATGAGCCTCGCTCGAACCCTGTATAATACAACTAGGTAAATACACACACACACACACACACACACACACACACACACACACACACCACATTATCTCTATCCTCTTCTCTATAATAGACATTCTTTTTTATTCTCCACTTTTGTCCACGATTTTTTTTTTTTTCTATCAGTAGAGTACATTTTCATACGTCTATCAGTTTTTTTCCCTCTCCTGTTACCAGTCCATATTTATTTCCCTCGTCAACAGTACTTCCTTATATCCACACTCTCATGTTTGCCATTCATTCATCAATAACTTCTACAACACGCTCCTATTATAACATTACTATCTTCCGTCTGGTCAGAACATATGCTGTTATACTGTCATTTCTATTTCCTCTTTATTATTCCGCCTATCGTCCAACTCACATAATACACAGAGTAATTCACAAAATTCACTGCCTCCTTTCATTCCAGGAAGACTCTGCTTCATTGACTTTATAATTAAATTTACAGAAATATGGTATAGTTTTTTTATTTTATTTATTTTTTTTATGTAGGAAGAGCACCAGCAATGGCAGAGAAAAATTACAATGAAAAAATCTCCACTATGATGTCGGACCAATACAGAGACGGAAGCCAGAGAATTACTGTAGTGTCCTGAAGCTTGTTTTTCCTAAGAATCTCCGGGTAATACAGTGGCTGACTATGAAAATATCATTCCAATATACTCCCATACACACATTTTCTGTATCTACACCACCAAACACTGCAACACCATCCTGTTTTTTTTTTTTTTTTTTTTTTAATATCATTCAGCATGTGCCTTTTTATTTTATCTCTCCTCCTTGCTCATTTTCTCTCTTAATGCAGGAGGTAACATGACATTCCCCTACCTACACAAAGCACCCAACACACAGCAATACAACCCGTGCTCTCAGTATCTCACACCACGTACAGTTTCTCCTATTCCCACTCTCTCGATGCAGGAGGTGGTGTGACACTTGCATACCTACACACACCACCAGACACGAAGCAACATCTTATATGACATGTACTATTGGAGAAACTATAACTTAATATGAGAAATGCGTGCAAAAGAAAATAATGGGAATTATTTTGACAGTATAAGAGAAGTGTTAATCCTCAGGTAAAATAACTCTTCACACACACACACACACACACACACACACACACACACACACACACACACACACACACACACACACACACACACACACACACACTTTTGCATTTTCATTACTCAAAATTATAAAAGATTAAGAATTTTTCTTCCTTTCTTCCGCCTACTACTACTACTACTACTACTACTACTACTACTCTCTCTCTCTCTCTCTCTCTCTCTCTCTCTCTCTCTCTCTCAACACAGAAGGTGGCGTGACTGGGAAGGCGTCAATCACTCTCTGGCGTCACGGGTGCCACCAGATGTTTGCCACAAGGTGCATCGACATTGGCACCAGTTTGAAGTGCCTCACCCTCTGTGGCACGCTCTTCTCGGCACGATCTACTTGCTCATAGGTATGGAGTAAGGAGAGCATTGTAAAGTAAAAGACAAGGATAGCAGTAACATTGTGTGAGGATAAGCTAGAAACTATGTGTGTGGGAAGAGTAGAGGAGCATGTATGAGGAAAAAGGAAGGTTGAGGAAGGCAGAATGATTATACTAGGGTAAGATAAAGCAGTAATAATGTGAGCAGGCTAAAGAAATATATGAAGGGGAAGGGGAAAGAAAGATTAAGGAAAGTAGAAATATATAAGGGTAAAGTAGAGGACTAGATATAAAAGAATACAAAGAAAAGAACGAATGAATAACGAAATTAGGCGTTAGGGAAAATAAAAAGCAAAACAGGTAGGAGAACGCAGGCAGAAGTTAGATGTAAATGGGGGAAAGTAAGAGAAATTCATATGTAAGAAAAGTAAGAGAAACGGGCAGAGAGAGAGAGAGAGAGAGAGAGAGAGAGAGAGAGAGAGAGAGCTGGGGAGACAAGTGAGAGAGAAGTTCAATTGATATTAACGGTAAAAAAGAGATGAACACAGATAAAAAGAATCACTGTGAGGAACAACTCTGAATGAAGAAAGAAAACAGGTGTGAGAGAAAAGAGAGAGGAACAGAGGTAAGGAGAAAGAGAGAGAGTCTAACAAGAGGAAAGCAGTATGAAAGAAAAGGGAGAGGAACAAAGAAGAGAAGGAAATATAAGAGGAACAGTTATGAGTGAAAAGAGAGGGAGAAAGGAGAACAGGTGTGAGTGGAAAGTGAGAATAACAGGTATTAAGAAAAGAACAGGTGAGAGACAACAACAAGAGGAACAGGCATGAAACACAAGAGGAAGAGGAGAGCGATGAGAGAGCTAGAGGAGAGAAAAAAGTGAGAGTAAAGACAGAGTATCAGATGGTATGAAGTATAAAAGAGAGAAAAATAAGGTGCAAGAGAGGGAGGAGACAGAAAAGAGAATTCAATTAAGGGATTAGAAAGAGGAATGTGAGAGAGGAAGGGTAGACTAGGAGGAAGGTAGTACTTACTTGTTGAAGTTGTATTATTATTTTTCCATAACCAGTAGTAGTAGTAGTAGTAGTAGTAGTAGTAGTAGTAGTAGTAGTAGTAGTAGTAGTAGTAGTAGTAGTAGTAATGGTAATAGTAATAATAGTAGTAGTATTAGTGGTAATAATGGTAGTAGTAGTAGTAATAGTAGTAGTAGTAGTAGTAGTAGTAATAGTAATAGTAGTAGTAGTAGTAGTAGTAGTAGTAGTAAAAATAGTAGTAGTAGTAGTAGTAGTAGTAGTAGTAGTAGTAGTAGTAGTAGTAGTAGTAGTAGTAGTAGTAGTAGTAGTAGTAGTAGTAGTAGTAGTAGTAATGGTAATTAATTCTTCCTCTCATCTCTATTCTGCCCAGCTCTCTAATACAAGAGTTAACCAGTATTCACAATCATTCATATCTTTCACCGGTAAGCTCTACAACTCCCTACCTGCTTCTGTATTTCCATCTTCCTACGACTTGACTTCGTTTAAAAGGGTGTTT
>NC_059279.1:14061940-14069440 GCF_017591435.1 Portunus trituberculatus | reverse complement strand
TCGCTAACTGCTACGCCATGACCTGGACGTTTGGACCCACGGCCTGCGAGGTAAGAGGGATTAAGAGTGGTTGACGTGAAGAAGCTATGATATTCTCCAGAAGTGACGTGGTTTGAGCCGCTCTATGAGGGATTCGAAGTGGCTGAAGTAAAGATGTTGCAATTTTCTCTAGCAGTGGCGAGGGTGAGCAAATTTAGGAGTGAATATTCATACATCAAAGTCAAACGTCGGTTTAGGGCTTAAGCGAGCTTGTAATTTGGACATGGCAAGAGTAGAGACTAGTTCTTTTTTGCAAAGAGGACGTTTAAGATGGACCTTGACCCAGCCTATCCGCCATTATTTGTTGTTCCTTCGTGTTACTTTGTGTTATCTATAAGCTTACCGTCTATGACATTTGAAACGAGGTCTTAAGAAGTGGCAGATGATGATATAAATAGCAATAGGTAGTCAGGTATTCAATAAATTATGTTCGACGCTGAAGAAATATTACCACTTGCTTTGATATATATGAGATTTTAGCGCTGTACATAATCAAATACTGAATTTTCTTAGTATAGCTGATAATGTTGAAATACTAATCCTACCTTTGGTGAGTGAGGTCTGAGAGGACTGACAGACCGACAGTGCAGGAAATATGGATGAACGGTAGCACATAAGGAGGGAGGGCCGGAGAGAGAGAGAGAGAGATGTAGGTAAGGATGAAAGGGCAATCCAGATGAAGAAGACTGACAATTCTATGGAAGACGAGTTTCGTTTAAGGGACGAAAGGCAATGAAAGGTCTAGACTCTAGTGGGAGACGGCTGAGTGAAAAAGTGAGGGACAGAGAAAAGAAAGAAGACTAACAGCTGTAAGGAGACAAAAAACGCAAGACGCGGAAAACCAAAAAGGAAAATGGTTTGGAGGAAAGCCTGATACTGACGGGGAATTATCTTAGAAGCGTGGCAGAGAAGATGAAGGGAGTAAAGGCCACAGGAACAAAGCGACTGTGATGGTAGGACGAAAGAAGAGTAACAGGGATAACTAAAGGAGAAGTAGCAGCAGAGGACGAGGGATACTATTTAAGAGAACAGCAGGGAAGACGGTAACATGGAAGGGAAATAGTGTGAGAATCAGGGGGAAGGAAGAAAGAGACTAACAAGGCGACAGTAGAACAGTTAGAAGAGTTAGGAAAAGAGTAGGCAATAGGTACAGAAAAGAACAGTAGATGGTAGAGAAAATATAAAGACAGCTAGGAAGAAGAAAACAGCAGAGTAGTGTATTTATAGACTGGGAGGAAATGAGCAGATAGAGGGAGGAAAAAGAGCAAATAAAGAGTAAGAGCAACAGGTAAAGGGTTTGATCACAGTCGGTAAAGAATGCAACAGGTAGAGAGAGAGAGAGAGAGAGAGAGAGAGAGAGAGAGAGAGAGAGAGAGAGAGAGAGAGAGAGAGAGAATGCATTTAAAGAGTGCGAGCAACAAGAGATTGAGAGGCAAGAGAGTGAAAGCAAGCCAAAAAGAAAAAGAAATAGAACAGAATAAAAATAATGGAGAAAAAGTATGAGAAAAAAAAGCCAGAAAAAATATCAAGGACAGTGATCAGGTGAATAGACACTCAGGTGAGATTAAGGTATTGCAGACATCAAACTACGTGGTATTAGTATTACGTGAAAATCCCTCTTCCCAGTTAATGATAATAATAATAATAGTAATGATAATAATAATAATGATAGTTACTCGTGAAAATCCCTCTTCTTAGTTTAATTAGTTAATTGAACATCGCAGAATGGAAAACGTGAACATAACGATAACGGATCATTGTGTTTATTTATCTATATTTTTCCTAGTAATTTTCACCCAGTTTCAGTAGCTTAAGTCTTATAATACATGTTGATGGCAAATATAAATGCATGTATTACAATATTATCAAATTGTGTGCGTGTAGTCATTATTCTATTATTATCTTTGTTATTGTTGCTGTTATTGTTATTTTAATAATTATTGCTGTTATTATTATTACTATCATTATTATCATCATCATTATCATCATCACCATAACAATGATAAAAATAACATGAACAACAACAAAAATATCACAATCCAATATTCAAAGAACCACAAAACAACAACAACAACAACAACAACAACAACAACAATAAAAGCAAACACTAACAACAACAAACAAACAAACCCCAAACAACAACAAATGATAAATAAATAAATAAATGCACAAAACATTCTCCCAAACAAACCAGGAATATTACAAAACCTCCCTCCCATTCACCACTCACCACTCATTCACCACTCGCTACTCACCACTCACTACTCACCACTCATTCACCACTCATTCACCACTCACCAATCACCAATCATTCACCACTCACTACTCACCACTCACCACTCATTTACCACTCACCACTCATTCACCACTCACCACTCATTCACCACTCGCCACTCATTCACCATTCACTACTCACCATTCACCACTCACCACTCATTCACCACTCACTACTCACCACTCTTTCACCACTCACCACTCATTCACCACTCACCAATCATTCACCTCTCACCACTCACCACTCACAACTCATTCACCACTCACTACTCATTCACCACTCACCACTCACTCACCACTCATTCATCACTCACCACTCACTCACTACTCGTTCACCACCCACTACTCACCACTCACCACTCATTCACCATTCACCACTCACTACTCACCACTCACCACTCATTCACCATTCACCACTCACCAATCACTACTCACCACTCATTCACCACTCACCACTCACTACTCACCACTCACCACTCATTCACCCCTCACCACTACCACTCATTCACCACTCATTCACCATTCACTACTCACCACTCACCACTCATTCACCACTGACTCACCATTCACTACTCACCACTCACCACTCATTCACCACTTAACCACTCATCACTCACCAGTCACCAATGAACACCACGCCTTTCTCTCGTCACAGATTTATGGCTTCTGCGGCGCCCTCTTTGGCACTGTGTCCATTGTCACTCTGGCCCTCATTGCTCTGGACAGGTACCACGCCATAGTGAACCCCTATACAGGTGAATTGCCTACTGTATAAATGATACGATCTTATCATTCTCTCTCTCTCTCTCTCTCTCTCTCTCTCTCTCTCTCTCTCTCTCTCTCTCTCTCTCTCTCTCTCTCTCTCTCTCTCTCTCTCTCTCTCTCTCTCTCTCTCTCTCTCTCTCTCTCATACTCTCTCTCTCTCTCTCTCATAACTTTATTTTTTTTTTTGTGTGTGTGTGTGAATGAACTGGATGGAAACATTAATTTCTAGTATATAGGTAATGCATGTTCCAAGAGAGAGAGAGAGAGAGAGAGAGAGAGAGAGAGAGAGAGAAACACCTTTCTGTGCGCGCGTTTGTGCTTGTGTGTGTGTGTGTGTGTGTGTGTGTGTGTGTGTCAGTCAGTCACCTTCACGCCCACACCCTCACCTCACGGCTTCAGGGTGGCGGCTAAGCTACGAGCGGGCAGTGGTGTGGGCGGCGGGGTCGTGGGCGTACTCGGCGGGGTGGTGTTGTCCGCCCCTCCTCGGCTGGAACCAGTACGTCCTCGAGGGATTTCTTACCAGGTGCTTGGCTGGACCTGACGCCCTCCTGCCCATCATTCCTTTCCCCAGCCCTTCCCTTTAACCCTTTTTATCTCCCGCCCTTTATGTCCCTCGGCTACTAGCCCTCTCCTCTCCTCTCCTCTCCTCTCTCTCATTGCTGGTTTGTTTGTTGGTTTGTTCAGTACTTCACGCCACTTCCTCCCCTATCTACACATCCAGAACATTTGCATTCGTATATTTGTTCTTCTTTTAAATTTGCCTCTGTGTTTGTGATAAATATGTACGTACATCCGTGTTGGTATCACTATCCTCATATGCCATTTAAGAAATATCTGCATCTCTCTCTCTCTCTCTCTCTCTCTCTCTCTCTCTCTCTCTCTCTCTCTCTCTCTCTCTCTCTCTCTCTCTCTCAACACACAAGTCGTGATGAATATGAAAAAGAAACAAGGAAACAGCTGTAACACTGATAGTTCCTTGTCGCACCGTTTCACAACAATATGAAACTTCATCGCATAATTCTGTCCAGCGAAAGTGAATAGCGTTTGGAAATTGGAATAACGAAAGTGCTGAGAACATTCTCATCCACAGTTATCTTTGTCCGACATTTATATCCATATTTGATGAATACTTAAGACTAATGTTAATATCCGCACGCTCGCACACACACACACACACACACACACACACACACACACACACACACACACACACACACACACACACACACACACACACACACACACACACACACACACACACACACACACACACATTCTGACCCCACGCCCAATACATGTTAGCACTTATGATTTCAACCCATGTTTACCTCTGACACTCTCTCTCTTATATCTCTCCCCCTCACCTCTTCCCCTCTCTCTCCCTATCTAGCCTCTTAAAACCTCTTATCACTGCTTTTTTTTAACCGCCCCGCTCTTAATCCTTCTCTTAATTACTTTCCTTATCCTCATTTCTTATCCTTTGCCGCCCTCACGCTCTTTTTTCCACCTGGGACTTCTCTAACCCTTCCTTATGTAGTACCCTTATACCTATTTTGTACATTCCTCTTATCATTTCACCTAATTCTGTCCTCCTCCCACTCACTCATTCTCTTTGATCTACTTCTTACCTCATGTTTTACATTTTACAATTCTATTTTTCAATATAATCTTCCTGCATATTGTTTATTTATATTTTTTATTTTTGCTTCTGACCATCCCTTAATTTCCTGTCACAGTTGCACCTTCGATTACCTAACGGAGGAGCCCTGGAGTCGGATCTACGTGTTCCTGCTGTTCGTGTTCGCCTACGTTGTGCCGCTGTGTGTCATCACCGTGTGCTACTCCCTCATCTATTTCTCCGTCTCCCGCCACGACCATCTGCTTGTGAGAGATAACGTGCTGACTAAAAGTGTGAGTGATTGCTAGTCTTAAAGGGTTGGTGGAGTATCTCTCTCTCTCTCTCTCTCTCTCTCTCTCTCTCTCTCTCTCTCTCTCTCTCTGTTGTGTTCTTAGGCGTGTTGTGAAAAGCTTTACTGTATTAATAACTTATCAGAAAAGGTTACGCTGTTGCATTACCAAATATCAGTCGTTCTTACTTTAGTCTTGTGAATAAAGAAGAAAATTAGTGTTCAGAGAAGGGTATCACTAGAAAATAATACCTTTTTTTATTAATGAAGTGGTTGTAAGTAAAAATAGTAATGATATCATGTCATTGAAAGCCTAAAGAAAGAGAGAAGAAAACGGGAGAAGGAAATGTAGAGTTAAGAGAAGAAAAAAAATATGGTTAAGGAAAGGAGAGGCTAAAGTAGTTAAAGGAGAGACAAGAAACTGGGTTGAGGGGAAAAAATAAGAAAAGAGAGACAGCACGTTAGATTGCAGGAGGTCAAAGGAAAGATGGAATTATGAAAGAAAGAACATTTAGGAGTCGGAAAAATAGGAAGAGAAAGAGAAATGAGATATGGAAGATGAAGCTAGAAAAAGTGATGGGGAGGAGGAAGAAACATGTATTTCTATCTTTCTTATATACATCATACTTTTCATCTCTTTATTTATTCGTGTTTCTTTTGCAGCAGACCTGTTTGACCTTACACCGGCGGGAGACGCAGCTGGCGCGGGTGGTGGTCATCTCAGTGCTGTTCTGGGCCCTCGCCTGGACACCCTATGCAGGTAAACTCACGTGGCGGAGCTCTTAGTATCCCTTATTAGTGTTTCGTGTGTTGGTGAGTGAGTAAGTGAGTTGGTAGTTTGAATACTTGTCTGTTTCTCTCAATTAGTCAATAGTTGTTTGATTTGTTAGAATTTGCTAGATAATTTGTTGGTTTAGTTCAAAGTTTATGTTAGTTTGTCAGTGAATTACTAAGTTAGGGGATTTGGTGGTTAGTTATTTAGGTACTGTGTGTTTGGGGGAGAGGTGGATGGGTAGGAGGTGGTCAGTGGTCACGTACAAGTCTTTTCATCTTTACTAGCCTTGTCCTTTCACCTTTAGATGAAATAACATTAGACACAGATCTCCCCTTAATCAAAAGATGAGGATGAACACTTTCTCCGATATTGCGATTTTTTCTCAGCTACAGAGACAATATCTAGGTTGAATGTTGCTGGACTTTATCTATACTTCATTTCTTTTGTACATTTAACTGTTTGAGTCTTATAACAACCACAGGCAATATTATTATAGACTTACCTAACACATAACACTCATCTCACAGTGTTATGTAAAATTCTTGTTTGTATTTATTTTATTCTGCGTATTACTTTGTGTTTGTGCCGTGTAGTGTATAGCTGCACGCAACGTTGTGATGGGCGTGCTTACAAAGAACCAGTGTATCAGTGCATTGGTATCATTGTGTGCCAACATTTTCCCAGTTTAGATGCAGAAGTAATGGCTACCAATCATTAAATCCTTGTCCGTAATATTCTAGCAAACTTTACCTTTATCTCTACTGTACGAGTATTCATCATCTCAGGGTCTACATTTAGAGAGCTTATTAAATTTCTTACGTTCGATGAAATAGTGTAGTTAAGTATATTCTCGTGAAGACCAACATATCACCTTCTCATTGCTCTTAATCTATTTTCTTTGCATTTTCCTTCTGGGTCAGGTCGTCCGTGCAATATCAGGTAATAACTTTCCGTGTTGTATTGCAGTGGTGTCGTTGTTGGGGGCTCTCTCGTGCCGCACTGCTCTCACCCCGTTCTCCACCATGCTTCCTGCTGTGTTCGCCAAGCTCTCCACTGTGTACAACCCTCTCATTTATGCCGTCTCTCATCCCACGTACAGACAGGTAACGAACGCACCCTTGTCCTCACCCTCACTCTACGTGTCCTCCCATGGTGCATGTCAGTCCCATGACATCACTGCTGCTGCTGCTGCTGCTGCCGCCACTGCCGCCGCCGCCACCACTCCTACTCTTACTATTATTGCAACAATACTACTACTACTACTACTAATATTATTATTATTTTTTTATAAGTATCATTATCATTATTGTTATTATTATTATTATTATTATTATTATTATTATTATTATTATTATTATCATTATCATCATCATCATTGTCATTATCATCGGCCACCACCATCCATGACCAGGCTGACATGTTAATGTTAAACGTATTTCATTTATTTGCTGAATTTGTAGTGATGTGATGATAACACGTCTGCTGTAAGTGTATGTCATCTATGTATAGTACGGACGGGTATGGGAAGCTATTCTCATGGATGAGTTACTCGGCTACCAAAGTTGATCTATATTGTAAGGTTGTGCTTTCATGGCTTCAAAGTCATCATTACGATGACAGAAGCACATATGTCGCATCATAATCACATAGTAAAGGTACAGAATTGCAAACCAAGTACAGTACATCTATGTAATTTAACTAAGACTGATATTCCTTAATGAACACCATTCTCTTTGATCA